>NW_027108830.1:670907-709800 GCF_000696795.3 Halyomorpha halys | reverse complement strand
TTTTTTTTTTATTTTAGTATATATGAGATCATTCATCAATATTACCTATTGCCCACAACTGTGTGGCAGATTGTAATATCTATCAATAAATAAATCTATCAATATGAAGAATTTAGTTTATACACTGTTAAGTATTATATTTATTCCCCTACTTTTTTTTTCCATCAGGTTATTACATTATTATTCAATTAAGAGGACTTCATGATAGTGTTGGCAGCGTTTATAATAATATAACAATATCTGGTTGTATTTAAAAATTGATAAATGTCGATATTTCGTGTTATCTTCAGAAGAATGTAACCCTAGCCTCTATTCGAATTTGGTTTTGATTTTCTTCTTCCTTGATAGTTTTGCTGGTTTTCGGTGTTTGGTAACGGTACCCTATCCTATCACCTGGCTAGCTGTAAATCCGGCTACCTGTTTGCCCCGGAGGTGGCAGATGCGACCCGTTACTCTCACGCCCCCGTGGGGTCCAAAGGAGACAAACAGATGCAAACTCTTTGGAATTAGCGACATCTTATTCAGGACACTCCTAACCGCTCCTATTGTCGGCCCTTCATCCTCTGTGACACCTCCAAAGCTACCTCTTCTGGCAGGTTGTCCTTCGAACTTCAGGAAATTTAGCAACTCTTTATTGAGGTTTCGCTGAAGGAAATTCTATACTCTTCATAATTTCAAGTATTCCGCCTGGTTTTAGATGGATTTAAGTTGGTGCAAGGAAATAATTGGTAGCAAAGAAATATAACATTTATGAGGCTATGTCATTAGAGCAAAAGTGGCTTAACCAAGAAAATTGCTTAAACTAGAATTGCTTTTAATTTAGACTAAAAACAGAATTATTTGGTTTAGCCTATTATCTCTATCCACCAAAAGTTTCGAAAATATGGTTTTTAAAGGCGTTAAAGATCAAAAGGTTGCTTGATTTTATTTTTACCGTTTCAGTTGAAAAAACCCTACTTACCCCTTACGTCAATTTCAATTTGTTTAAACCATTGTACTTGGGCTTTCTTTATAAGGATTGCAAACCTTTGCCATATTACTACTGAAATTATAATAACTAAACTATTTTTGTCTATAATGTCTACAGTTTTTCAGATTGTTTGACTAGTATGGTTACTCCTCCCTTCCTAGTTTGATTGTATAGCCTAAATCCTTAATAAAATAAACGGCCTATAAAAAACAAAACGAAATTGTGAAAGTGTCCAAAGGGTTAGGGTCAGGTAGGAGGATAACATTATCAATTTGAATGATGGTAGTCACTTGGAAATGAAAATATATAATTAATAAATAATGCTAATAATAAATAAAGTACTCTGTTTTTATATTCTAGAAACTGTTAGTTATATTTTACTGATCAGTAAAAATTATAAAGGTTATTTGATAATTGGAAAATTAAATTGAAGAAAAAAAACTTCATATATTAAGTTATGTTGTCTAAATTAATTAAAATATATAATATAAAAAATACAATTAAATAAAATAAAATATTTACAAATAAAACTCCTTACCACGTCAAGGTAGGGGTATATGTCAAGGAGATTATTTTTGTTTTTGCACATTTTTTCAAACATTTTTTTTTGGTTTACGGGTGTTTTGGCACCTCGCCATTGACCTTAAGCTCACATTCATACTTTGGTTTACTTCTTAAGTACCACGGCAGTTACTAAATACATACACACATTTTGGTTTACGGATACATTATTACTACGCCAGAGACCCAAATGCAAAAATAAAACCATTAAAAAAAAAAAAAGTAAATTTATATCACAATAACATAAAAATTGAAATAAAAATCACTCATACTTTTTTTTTTCTTTAAAAAATATATTTTATTTGATTTTTTGTTTTTATTTATTGATATTATATATTTTTTTAATTGTGAAAATTTGAATTTTTTTTTCTTACCTCCTGGAACAAAGAAATAAGCATTTACATATATATACAATAGAAAAATGGTATGTACGAATGTACACCTTGTCGCTTGCATCCGTCTGGGTGCCTCCTGCAGTTACCAGGCTAGTCCAGCCCTCCTGGTCTCAGTCTGGATCTTCTTCATCTTCTGGTGGCTCGCCGATGTTGGGCGGTCAAGCCCTTCCCATCGTGAAATGAGTGGGGTCCACCACCTCCTTCCATCCGTCAATGAACTCCCTGAAGAAGGGATAATTCCCTTCTACGAAACAGGGAAAGTACGACTCGGCGAGGGCCTAAATCCTGGTCTTTCTCGACAGTCTTGCTCGGTGTTCTTCCATGGCAGAGCAATCTAGTATTACGTGTTCTGCTGTTTCAGGAACTCCGCACGTTGGGCACCGGGGGTAGATGTTCTTTCAAAGCTCTGTTCTTTCCCCGAAACCCGTTTCCTGTTAGGATTTGTGAGACCCAATAGTCTGGGAGGGACCCATTTAGCCATCAATCTAGAAAGGACGGTAGGGAAGAATTTTCTCGATGTAGTGCCCTTCTGGCTTGCTATTCATCGTCCATTCCACTCCTGTATTGAGTCCTCTCGCAGTATTTCCTTCTATAAGTCTGGAGGCTCGCCGATCCTCCGCTTCAGCAGCGCTTCTTGTCCCTGCCTCTTAACTTCATATTTAAGGACATCCTCTCTGAGAATGAGGTCCAGGGGCATCTCTCCGGCCAGCACCTGCACCGCCTCATGTGACACCGTTCTTTATGTCACCAAGATATGTCACCTCCTCACCCGGTCTCACCCTCTCTCCTTGGATATCCAGGGTGATAGGTCAAGCCCTGTCCATGGAGCCTATTATGAGTATGGCCTGAGTCTTGGCTGCTGCCATACTCAACTTCCTCTCCTACGAGACTGGCACATCTCTCCGCTTTTGTCTTTAGTCTGGATCTGCTGTTCTTGCCCACGATGACTGCCAGGTCGTCTATTTAAGCCGTGGCAAGGAATCCCTTATCCCACAGCAATTCATCGAATACTAGCTTCCACAGAGCTGGTCCTAGGACCGAACCCTGCGGACATCCTCTTTCGATTTTTCTCTCAACCTCGTAGTATTTACCCCTGATCCTGACACTCCTGTTATTGAGGTAACTACCTATGAGGGAGTATAGATTACTGGGGGTGTCGAGCTCTTGCAACCGATGGAGTACATGGGGCCACCAAACGCTGTCGAAGGCGGAAGAGATGTCAAACATTATCAATAAGACATATTTCTCCGCCCTCTCCTCCACGTCCCTACGGACTCTCAGCAGCGCATCCGTAGTTCCCTTGCCACGGGTCGAGCCGACTGCCGTAGATGACTTGCAGCATTAGGATTGGTCTAAGGTTGTGGACGATCATGTGCTCCAGGACCTTACTTGCTACTGAGAGGAGGCATATTGGTCGATAGGATTTAGGCGTTTCCTTATCCTTACCACCTCCCTTGTAGAGCAATCTCAATTCTGCGATCCTCCACTTGTTTGGAAAGTACCCCTTATCCAAACACTCCTTTAATATATCCAATGGCTCTTCCTCGATGTAAGGGGCACTTTTTCACTCTCGCCCTTCGGCGTTGGATGGTAATACTCGCCGCTTCAGTGATGGTGCCCGTAAGCATTGCCACTCTGCGGTCAATCTCGGGCTCCTCGTTTATCGGAGTCATCTCCTCCCATTCTCTGTCAGCTAGTACTCCCTCCAATTCACTGGAAAACGCTCTCCATTACGCTGATCGTGTCACAAAGCCCCTTTCTACTTCTGGGGCACCGCCTTCCTCCTCCAGCACACTGAAGGCTATGACCCGGTGGTCGGAGCTCTTCTCTGACCGTAGGGTCCAGTCTGCAATACGTTTTGCTATGGGAGCCGTGGCAAGTGTCACATCTATCCAAATCTGGCCCCGCGCTCCAACAAATGTGGGACCAGAAGAATAATAATCAGCTGACACCTCGCCACGCATTCTTCTGCGTGTGGAGGCCGTGCTCCACGAATTGGTGTCGGAACAGACTATCACGCTTTTATACTTTAGCGCGACAGCGTCCACAACAGCTATATTATCCTCTACGTTGATATTTACATTCGCTTGTCGTGGCGGCATATATGCTGAAAACAAAGTGAAGGTAACTCTGTCCCACCTGACAAAACATGGCACATGAACTGCTGTGGTGAATTGCTTCTGTTCCATGTATGTACATATACTGGCTATTTAATTATCTTGTTTTGCCGGGATGGCATTATAAGAATGGTTGCCGGGTCCGCTGAAGGCGGTGTCTACAGTGATGACTTCAGGCTGCAGAGCCAGAAGTCCCTCCCAAGGCGAGGACGTCGACCAGGGGGACAGTGCTTTGCCACCTCCCAGGTCTTGGTGGAGGAGCGATCTCACGGAATAGAGGGTTGGCACAGGCTTTCAGCCCATAAAATAATTTGATGTGCCTACGGCCTATGAATTCCGGCACAGGCGGGTGTTGGAGCTCCTCACATATTACTCTGTTCCTGGTCCTCTGGAATGAAGTTCCTCTGATTATTCACCTCAGGAGGGAGTTCTGGAAACTCTGCAGTTTGGAGAGCGTAGTTTTGTAGAGGTGTCGCATGAGTGGTGCACTATGCAGCAGCGTCGGACGTATATCTTATATAGCCTTGTATATCTTGAGTTTCAGGCTTAGCGCGATCTGTTGTGAAGTAAGCTAGTGGTAGAGCCTATGCAACTTCTGCCGGGCCAGCTTTAGTCTCTCCCTGGCGTGGCTGGAGAAGGTGAGATACCTGTCGAGAGTCACGCCTAGGTAGAGGATGTTGTTGGTGTAATATGTACACATTCTCTTTAAACCTTTAGGAGAATCTTCTGGAGTTATTTGAAGATTTTTCATTTTCTCGACTTGAGGACAGATTATTCCTTAAGGTTGATAACCTCATAGAAGTACAAAAATTCCTTTTTTTGATGGCCTTTTACAAAAATATATTTGTAATTTGAACTTAATTTTTGTAAAATCTATGACAAATGATGGTATGAAACATGTCCTTCTTCCCAACGCAAGCAATGATAATTTCTCGATAGACAGCGGTTCGTTTTTAGGCTTTTAGGATTAGTGACCGCCGGATGAGGTGGCTCCAAAAGCCAGTGACTTGAAGCATAATATTTTAAATCAAATAGAGATAATTCTTTGATGATATAATTATCGGAATCTTCTAGGAAATATCGAATTTCCACAACTGCACCATTCGACGACATAGCGAATAATGAGAACGAGATGAAATGAATTCATCTATTTATACTCTTATCTGAGGTCGCTCGTTAGCGGATTATACTCTACTGTATTATCATGAATGATCAGACAGAAAGCTATTGTCCCCCCCGTAAATGCTTTGGCAGCATGGAACTCCAACATGACTACGACCGGCCCCGATTTAATAGATTCCGATAGTTTAGAGCAATCGATTACAATAATCGGGCATTTCTTTTTAAAATTTGTTAGCGAAAGAAGTGACTCTGTCGGATATCTATCAGAGTAGTAGGAGTTACAAAAATTATTATACATGTAATAAAATACTGCGAATCGATTCCTATCAAAATCCACTTTTAAATCTACGTATGGGTAAGATTTAAAATTTAAATAGAGCTTGACGTTACTTATATTGCAGTGATCAAATTGGCTAGCATCCTTTTCAACATTGTTAATCCGTTCCGTTGAAAACGCTAGTACAATATACCTGAGCTTCTCCATCTGATTAGAAGTATGTACTGCACAAACTTGTTTCTGAGTAGAAGGTAAAAGGTGGTAAATGATCAATTCCCAGCTCATGAATCCTACTGAAACGACTTTTTCTGATTTAAGCCGGAGTTAAAGTGTTAACCGTGTGAATTCATAAACAGATACATAAGGTAATTTCCAGCATAGCTTGGTCTATTCGATTCTCGCCCTCTCCCCTATCGAATTACTCGAAGTGGTACGTTTAGATATATAACTATTTTCACCCCTGCGTACTTTTATGAGAATCAACTCTTGCTTAACGTTAACAATGATTTTCTGGTAATCCTCTGCGAACCCTAATAAGTGTGATGAGGGAAGTAGCCATCTTCAGAGACTATTCTGTCAAGCGTGTCGGACGTAGGACAGCACCAACCGAAATGTTCCATAGCGGATCCACCGATAAATGAAATCATACCCTAGTGATTCCTAAGTTACGAATTCAATCTACTTCAGCACCACATAACTCATATATTATTTTATGAAATAAATAGGCTATCGCATTATTTGTGAATTTAGCCGAGGAGGGTATAGCAGTACCATCCTCTTTTAAAAATCTTCCTTCGAGATGGGAAAATAAAAATATTCTGATGCTGGACCAAGATTCTAATGTCATCTCCTCACAATCCTTTTGTTGGCGCATACGGGAAATAGGAATGATGTTCTATGCCCTCTATAGAATCAACAAATGGAACGGTCGAATCTAGATCTGTTATTTCTTCCATAGTACACGATAACCAGCTAATTTAAGAAATTGAATATTTTCTTTCGTTAGCAGGAGAGATGTACCTCCGGAATTGTTCAACAGAATGAGTTGTCCTCATACGACGTTTTCTCTTTTATACACTTTTCCCAAGTCTAATCCCATGATAATAATTGTCCACAAATATTCGTATCAGGATCTCGATATCTTTTACTAATGAAATTTATACAGCAGTCTTTCAGGTACTTCACTAGCTATGATGGAGGACCTTTGTCATCGGCACTATCGAAAAATTTGACATAATCACCGTTTTTTAAATAGCATACCCAATCCGTACCTTTTCCTTTAATACTATCTAAATTTAAAATTGCTCTTTCAAAAAGCCACGGCTTCGTGGGTAAATTATCTATTGTAAAAACACCGCGAAAGTTCGGGATTTTATGCCTTTTTGCCAAATTTATCCACTGTGGCTAGGTTGAAAGCTACAACCGCTCGCCTTGAGCCCGACATCGTCATTTTCACCAAACGTATCAGTTTAATTGGGACGTTCATTTCCAACAGGGCCTGATAGAGCTCCAGCCGAGTTACACTATCATGGCCGGCTTAAAAATGAGGAGGTGATTATTTCATCATGAACTGATTTTTCATCAAATGCTATCGATTTTATGATCGCCCGCTTGCCTATCGATTTATTTTAAGTTTTCTGATTTCTAACATATTAGGGTCCCATTGTATGTTTTAGAAGATGGAGAAAATTAAAATGCTATCGATTTTATTAATGTAAGCTTGTACATCAATTGATATTAACTTTTCTGATTACAAATATATAAAAGGACCCGAAAAAAAATACGATACGCGATTATAAATAGATAGCATTTTCATTTACTGCATCTCCTAAAACATAGAAAGGAACCCTAATATGTTAGAAATCAGAAAAAATAAAATAATCAATACGCGATCCTGAAAAATACCAAAAGTCTGCCATAAAAAAATTGTCATAATGAAATTATACGAATACAAGTGTATTCGAATGGTTAATCGTACATATTTTTTTATATAATAACAGATTATTCGTGTTAAATATCGAGGAATACAAAAGTATTCGTATGGTTAATCGTATTTTTTTTTCGAATAATTGATTATTCGTGCTAAATATCGACGAATAGAAAAGTATTCGGATGGTTAATCGTATTTTTGTATTCGAATAATTGATTATTTGTGTGAAAAATTCGCGAATATGAGCGCATTCGGAAGGTTAATCGTATTTTATTTGCCCGAACAATTGATTATTGGAGTAGAAAATTCAGGAATACAAATTTATTCGTCTCTCTTCAATCGAATAATATTCGCCCAACTCTGGTCTGGGTGCGGTCAAAAACAACTCAAGTAGTACAAAAACTATTTATTAAGCGCCAGCGTTTTGCTTTCCTCCTCCCCCCCCCTCCCCCGTTTCTAATTAGAGTTAAAAATAAGATACAAAAAAAATAAATGTTGTGAACAGGGTCGTCCTTTCATGGAAGATCGACGTTGATTCACCGTGTGTCTTTTTGACACAAGATCAAGCAACGTTCTTCCAGTTATAATATTTTACTTTTTAACTCCTATAATAATTTATAGTCGTCCCCATTAAGTAACAAAAAATATTAGTGCTTCTACTTTGTAGTTAGTATGCTTGCATTCATGTACTAAAACTTTTAGCTTTTGTTATGAAAGAATGTTCTGGAGTTTAGGACCGATGGATTTATAGTAGCTCCACATCACTCAAATATATGCTCCTAAGATTTCAAAATCCATAAATGAGGAGTTCTCTATAAATAGTCAATATATCTACGTTTTGAAAGTTATTATTACAACTTCAGTAGATAATTTATAACTAAATTGAAAATTTTGATTTGTGACCCTTACTTGAAAGGGGAGAATTTAAATTTTAAATTAAAGCTGGCAGGTTTTGGATGTAGAATTTTAGTTTGTCAAAACAAAAACCTATATTCTACAGAAGTTGATATAATAACTTTTGGTGGACTCCACATATCATTCCCAAACTGTTGGAATTAAAAATTATATTTATAAAACGCGATTGGTCTTTAAAAGAAATTTTTTTATATTATTATAATTGCCTTAATGCCAAAAACTTAAAATAAAAATATGTTTCTAATACATATATTTATTCATTCCTTCAACGTTTCAGTGCTATGATATATACTGCAGTAAATCTACATTTTTTTATTTATATTTATTATTATTATATAAATTGTTTTTTCTATTTATTATCAGAAATTGAAACAAGAAGTTGTAGATGTACTGATTTTAATACTAGTGAAGATCATAATGCTGATGATGGACACACATTATCCCCGAAACGTCCAAGAAAATAATAAATATTAGTATCTTTATTAATATACATATATAATAAAAAACATTATATTTTTTTTTTTACCTTAAAGCAATTAAAATCTTTTAAAAATTGTGTAGGTCATATGTTATTACAAATTATAGGAAAAGTTTCTATTTCTTGTATTAGCCTAATAAGAGATTTTTTAAAAAAAAATCTTAAGCCTTGACAAATGTATATCTAACAGCATATGGCAATATTTAGACAAATTTTCAACAGGTCAGAAGTCATAAATCTTTAAATATTTACCCTGATATATGGGTAAGTTCCTATATTCCATGATTTACGGTTTCTAGCTCCAGACTTGTATATGGTTCCACTTACCTGTGTTTACATTTAGAGACCGAGACTCGCGCCTTTATGGAAATTGCTTTTAACGGTATATTAGGTATAATGGTGTGACTGCAGAGTTTGGAAATTCGGCGGGGAGGATTTCGCTTGAACTTTTAGAAAAAAGGTTTTCAATCCATATTATCTCGGGCATAGGAGGAAGTCAAGAGAACTGGCTGTAGATGATAAGGGAAGTTAGAAGGGAAGAGTTAAAAACTACTAGTGGAAGGGAATCATAAAAATTTTTATTTACGAAACAATATGCCATTAATAATTCTCATTTCCATTGTACTGATTAAACTATGAACTGAAATAAAATATTTAAATTAATATTTTAGTTAAAATGAAAAGAATATAAAATGAACATTGGACTATTAAGAAAGCAGAAACTGTGTTGTTCTTTGTTTTGCTCTAAAGATTAAAAATATAATATATCATAAAAGTGTTGCTATAGGTTTATATCTTTATTGTAGTAATATTTTCGTACGTTGAATTAACATGAGTAAAATTATTTGAAAGTATACGTCGGGACGTCAGTACACGTAGAGTAGTTGATGTGTCATTCCCACTTCTAATCATTCCAAAAAACAAAAATTTAGTAAATTTGAGAACCTGGACTAATTGAATTTAAATATTATCATCAATACCTATAAATGGACCGTACAGTACAAGATCCGGGAAGAAAAAAAAGGCAGTTATCTCACCCCAATTTTTGATTACTTTAATGAAAACTATGTATAATTACTATTCAGAACTGATGAGTCTGTCAAGTTTAGGTAGGGGGGATAAAAGATGGCGGCTTTAAAAACCTTAAAAAAACATTAATTTTTGATTCGGAGCGAACCAACAACACCAGAAAATCTAAAACGACATTATTTAAAGAAGAGTAAATTTGCTGAATTATTAGCCCTAATAGAGCTATTTACGTTCAATAGTTCTCGATATATAGCCTTTTAAAAAGCAACATTTCATAAAAATGTACTGAGATATCAGTTGTTAGTGAATCTATTTTGAGAAATCTATATCTCAATAACCATTCGACGTACAAATTTCTATTAGCACTCAAATTAAAGCTAAATAACTGTACTATAAAGTTCTTTATTACCTTTACCTTCGTAGGAATAGTAGTTCATGATATTTGCTAAGATTGATTTATAGTTGTTCGGACAATAGGTTTGATTTATGGAAAACTATTTCGGAAACCATTGGACGTACTGATGTCTGGTAGCACTCAAATTAATGCTAGTTAAATTTAATATAAAATAGTTTATCTTTGTAGAAGTAGTAGTTTTTAGAATATTTGGCAAAACAAACTCACAACATGTTAATTTCTAGTTGTTCGTATAAAATGTTGGATTTTTGAAAAAATATATCTCTAGACCCATAAGACGCACATATGTCTGCCGACACTTAAAATGAAGGAAATTTAACTTACTATAAAGTAGGTTTTCTTGTGTTGTTCCATTTTTTTAAGATATAGAGCTCCGAATGAAAAATTAATTTATTCTACCGTCTTGAAACAGTCGCCATGTTTTATTTCCCTTACCTATACTTGGCAGACTCATCAAGTTTGACTAATAATTATACCTAGTTTTCAATTAAGTAATCAAAAATTGGGTTGAAATAATTCCCTTTTTTCTCCTCTTGGGCTCTTGTCCTAATCGCGCCATTAATTATTATTTTTTCTCAATTCAATTGAAAGTTTTCAAATTTCAAGTTAGTGAAAGATATTAATGATGCCATATAGAACCACGGGACTGTTTCCAATTGACAAAGACAGCACAATATGCCACAATGTGTGTGGCCAACGATATACTAAATGCTGTATTGTAGGAACCAACCTCACCTGTCGCTGAAACGCACAGCAGGGTATCCTATTGCTGGTGGGTTTCTTGGGATGAATAGGGATGTATCTTCCTCTGAATCATCTTAAAGGGGAGGAAATACTTCATTAATGATCTTATGAATAGAGAAATTTTAGTAAGGTGAAAGTAAACAAGCAATAGAAAAAAAATCATAAAACAAGACTCTTACATTGAGAAGCAGTAATACTTTCGCGCTGTTATTATACTAGTTTGTGAATACATAAGTCGAACGACTATGAAAAAGGGTCAAAGTGGTTGATTTGTTCGTTCCTGTTTAATGGCGTCAAACTTCTCTGGTCATCAATGCTATTTATTTCTTTTTTTTATTGTGATAGTAAATTTTGTAGCTTTAAAATTTGAAATGTTAATTATAATGCTTATATTCACGTTTAATCTAAAACTATGGAGCTGTGATGTGTTATATGGGCATTACTGAGAGACAACTTGCCATATTGTTATTACAACACTGGTTTTTCGGAGGCATTTTATTGTAAATAATATTGGAATGAGTGAGTCTCAAGTGACCTACGCTTGGTCTAGCCATTATGACCACTTCTCTTGAACATTAACGGTTGGAGGTAACCCAGTCCAAGACCTGACTCCTTTTTTTATATTTTTTTGTTTATTCGCTCGGCCTTCATTCTAAAGTTAAACGCCGTCTTAAATTTACTTTTCGAGAGCATTGCCTATTTCTGGTGTAGTTAAATTTCTTTACCTCGTACCGGGAGCGCGATTCCAACGTGATTTGGGACCCTATAAATTCAACTAATATACCATACTGATATACTGTATAATCCAAGCCTTTTAACGAGCTTAACGAATCCGTAATAATTGTTTTTGTCAAAGACCTATTGGAGTGAGGTTCAGTGAAATGGTTGATCACTTTATTAACCAACTCCTTCATAGAATCTAAATATTATAGAGTAGTAAACAAAGCTTTATCTTTTAGTTGCCGTCCATCTTAACCAATTTTCGTCGATCGTCCATCGTTCCCATTGTCTGGGGTGGAATTGTAGAAGACAAAACTTTACTATTTGGTAGTGTCATATGCTGGCATCTTTTCTTTCGTATTAAAAGTATTATTTTAGTATGTGGACCTGTCGCTTTGTGTGTTTTAACTTATTTATTCATTAAATTATTTTATTATTATTATTATAATTTTTTTTTAAACTTATTTATCCAATCAAGTATTTTTAACTACTTTTTGTTATATTTTCCTTTAAATCTATGTATTAGTTTTGATTTGGTAAAATGTATTTATTTGTTTGTTTTACTTTAAATTGATCTACTGCTATGACTAGTATTTCTATGGTTTGATCTCACATCGCTGTCTGATAGTGAATTATTATATCATATAAAAATATGTAATTTATATTTGTCCGATCACGGATTGATTAGTATGCTGTGTAATGTAGCAACCCGATGCATTTGGGCAGCATGAATGAATAAAGCATTTCTCTTCCTAAACAATATTATTCATCCTAGGTGACCAGGTTGAGTTTTAATTTTTTCTTCTGTTTAAAATGCAAGTACCTTTTCTTTGTTTTAAATTAAATTGCTAATCATACCTATGGATTCACTTGATAAGTGAGCATTCTCGGTAACAGATATCTAAACTGCGGTCATTACGCTGAAAGAATGATATAGGACAGTATTACAAATATATTTGGAATAACAATAATTATATTTAAGTTAAGAAGTCGATATTGTAAATCGTAATAAATATATTGTAACTTTAACATACTTCTTATAAATTTGAATATATCTATATTATACTTTAATTGCTGTTTCCGATCGTAATATGCAGTATTGTTATTATTCCTCTGTATGTAACTGCAGTTCAGGAGTTTCTGAATTTTCTAGAAAATATTTAATTCAATATTTATACTTTAAATTGTTATATTTCTTTTGTTCTAGAATACACATGAACATGGGTAGTAAACCGAAAAATCGAAAACTTATCACTTTTTAAGAATGGGAATTCGATTACTTTTTTACAATGATGAATAATAAATGTTGTTTAATATTTGCTGGAATGCATCTTATACTAAAATACAGTGTACAAATATAATATGCCTTTCACACCGCTTCTTCCAGCTTAGGCTACTCCTATGACAAGAAGTCGATCGCGACACACTTTTAAGATAAAAAGTAAATCTTTTATACAGAAAAGTTGCCCACCCCTGTTATAGAGTATTAAACAAAGCTTTATCTTAAAGGTCAAACCAGTTATTTTTAGTCAAAGATATATTTAGCAATATTTTTTTACTAGTAAGAACGACCGAGACTAGGACTACCAGACTGAAATTACAAGTTTAGTGTTGTAACCCATGGTGCCTACTATAAACCATGGGGTGACATTTATTATACTGGGCTCGTAAAACCGGGTTCAAAGTCCTAGAAAAGACCTAACATTCGCATAATAAACTATTTCAGGTAAAAAGGTTGAGAGATATTCGTCACAGGTACTAAATAATTCTGATTTTATTTCCTTCTTAAAAGTATGTTTGTTATTTGAATTCAATAATCTAATTAAGCTCCTTCTTACTAAAATTAACAATAATCTACTACAGATATATTTTCTTTATGCTAAATATGGCCATTAAGAATATACAAAAGCTATTGCTGATACATTGCTTAGAGGTACCCACTTAACGATTCGTTCTGGCTCTTTTTTCCCGAGTCAGTAGGACATACCGATTACACCTCGCCTTAGAGCCACTATAGCATATATAATGCGAAAAGCACAAAAATTACTGTTGCTGTATTATTGGCAGAATTTAACCCCAAGCCTTAATCTTACTCAATTCTCAAGTCTCTCTACCAGTACGTTACAAGGAACGTCGCCAAATCTAGGGATAGAAAAACTAAAAAAATAATAAACTAACGAAATGTAGTTGATGCACCCACAATCCCTTCAATGAATAAAAATCATTTCCTGTCTATAAATAGGTTGGAATAGGGAGAAAAAATAAATCCTTATACATAACCATTAAATATGAAAAAACAAAGAATTGTAAAACGCATGCAAAGAACACAGAAATATATTTATTAAACTTATTTTTAATTTCACTTACCAACATATGAAATATTTAGTAAGGAAAAGTATTACAATCTTGTAAAATTTCAATTACAGTTTTCAACAGAATTGTACGTTTTGAGTTTTGAGTATAAATAACCAAGTCCCGCAAAATGGTATAAGTATGTGTGATTTTCTCATACACCTTACCTATCCAGTTGTGTTTGTGTGTGTGTACAGCCTAGTTCAAAAATGAAATTACATATTTAAGTGGGGTACATGAAACGGCTACAACTTTTCGGCAGGTATAAAGGGACTGACTGACAAAGTACCACTTTATAGAATTTTTTTTTACATTTTTCTTTTCTTCTCAAAAACGGCTCTATTTTGATTAAACTAAGTATATTAATGTAGGACTAGTATTCTTTAATATCAGATGTCCTCATAGAAATAGTCTCACAGGGCTTAAGTGCGGATTTTTGTAAAATATCTTCCCCTAAATACCTTTCATTTTGTTTATTGACAACAATTAACTATCCCAAATTTTTTTATGTAATGAAAAATGTGAAATATAAAATATAATTGGAATTAGTACATAACTTTAGGACATAAAAGATAAAATAGTTTTTCCAGATTAAAAACACATTTTCGAAAATAAGAGTTGTGATGCACACTTATTTATTATACAGCGTTGGAAAGCCAAGTTGGCCGCACCAGATTTTCATATGCTATATTCTGTCATAAAAATAAGAAGAAATTTATTACTTATAAACATCCTATTTTGTGTATTTTCAATAGTATTGTTAACGCCATAATATATAATTACCTTGTAAATAATATTTACTTAGTCTTAGTGTTTAGTTTAATAACGTTTTTTTTTTATTCATATTATTTAATTGGATTTAGTAATTTGAAATGAAAAAATGTAATTATATTTGTTGTTATAATGAGTAATATAGACAGTTGGTAGGGGCTGATAATTGTTGCTAAAGCGTCGCCTAGCAACTGACCGACCATCTTAGTTTTTTTTATAGCAGTTTCGGCTAATATATAAATATATATATATATATTTATAATTGTGAAATATTACAGTATACAGTACATAATAAAATCTGTTACAACAATTTAAATCAAGCTTTCTACCCTCCCCTTCTCCCCAGTTAGAAAGGGAAGAGCAGGTCCTCAAGATACCATCGCAGCTCCCTTACCTGCTTTGCTAGTACTGAAAATTAGTTTTATTCTGATATTTGAGGACTATAGGCTGAGAAAAGTTAGTTAAAAAGATAATATAACAGGTGGCTATCAAATCGTGAGTTGAGTACTACAACTCAAAATGTTATAAAATAGATATTAGCTCTGACGTTTCAAAAATGTTTCATTAAGTTAGGTTATAAATTATACGTTATAATTATACATTATAATTACAGTATAATTATACATTATACTTCAACCAATGATGATAAGATAGTTGACTGTAGATAATATATATGAGAAGAAGATGGTTGGGGGTGCGGACAACAAAATATTAACTGCCCCAGAGGGAATTCAAACCCACAACGTTCCGAACCGACCCCACTGGGACCTAGGCTCCAACTCGCACGGCAGTCACGTCCCAGGTTTGATGTGTATGAACAATATCTGTAATGAAATTGAAAGAAGGAAAATATACAATAACTTTCAAAATGCAAAACGAGATTGGATTTGATTAATAGTTATTTTACTACAATCAATTTTTTACTTTTTTTAATTTAATATTGTAATATTTATTGTTGAAATGATTCTATTTGTATTTATCTATATTATGTATTTCTATTTTCTATTTGTATTTAATGTTTATACTTGTAAATATGTATATTAGCAGAAATCTTACCATTTCATTTATTATTTTTAGTTTAATTGTATTTGATTTTTTTCCATTTTTTTCTTTTTATTTATTATCAGAAGTGTTAGTCACCTTATGTTTTATAATATGACATATGTTTTTATTTTATTTGTACTAATCTTATGGTATATATTCTGTTAAGTATTGTTATTCAATTTTATCTTTTCAAATTCATTATTTTATGATGTTTTATAATTTAATTTTTATTTTCTATTTTACTCTAAGGCTCTTAAGACCAATTTTGACGCCTGTATAATATTCTAAAGGGACCAATCCCTGAATAAATGAAGAATATTATTATTTTATCTTGGTTATCCATAGTTTCGAAAATGATTTATTAATTTAAACTGATTAATTGTCTGCAACTCCATGACCAATTGAACGGCTTTAATATAAGTTCTACCCATGAAAAAGTTCTTAATCATTACCGGAGGCTGTTATTGGCCAAATTTTGTAATTCCATCACTGGTAAGGTTTTACGAATTGTTAGTTCTATCATCTTAGAGAGAGCTCTTGAAGAACCTCGTATAATACCCAACTCTTACATAAGACATGGTTGTAGATGCATCAAGGAGTGTTCAAATACATATATCAAAATAATATCGTAGTGCAATCAATGCATGAATTCCATGTTTTTGTTTTTAAAAAATCCTTGAAATCACATTGAGGTAGTAAACTGGTGAAGACTTAGAAGCATATCCTTGCTATAAAAATTTCTACTACGGCCCGTTGTTTGGTATGCCCACTGCGAATACTCCATCCCGGACAAGAATAGATCTGGCTATAGAAAAGCCCAAACTAATTGACCTATTGGGGGGCGGAAACCTCGACAACAGGAGACTATTGTGGTGGAGTGCTGTGCGATCTATCTTCCTTGGCTGTGTTGTGGTCAGTGTGGGCATTTCCTCAGGTCATCCGTCTATCCAGCTGTCCTCCATTCGAGGGCTCTTCTATTTATGCAGTCTTTGAGAAGGACCAAAAAAAGAAATTTCCTGAAAGTGCATAGCTGGTTTCAGGACTACCGTTTTGTATAATTTCAATGAATTATTATGTTAATAAAATTATTGAAACAAAATCTCACAAGCTTTATATTATAAACTTTTTATAATTCCGATAATTCCTGGTCATGTATCCAAAACAATTCCAGAGAAATTTTCAATGGCTTTTGACAAAATTGCACTTCTACTATCTTGGAAAAGTGAGTTAAAACAGAAGTCCAATAGATCGGTTGTAATGTGTTAGTCCCTCTGCAATTTCAAATCCTAGTCATATTTTAATAATATAAAATATTATTTCTATATAACGATAACAATGATTACGTAACTTGAAAAGATAAGAATCTCTTCACGGTCTTACGAATCCTTTTGTTAGAATCTAAGTATATATTCTTAACGGAATTAAGTTGCCTGGACAATTCTAAGTAGAGCTCTAACTCGCAATGTCCACCCTGTCAGCAGACAGTTTAGCAGCTCCAGTTCGGGACCCTTACCCGACCACCAAAGAAGATCAGAGAGGAGACGACTGGACGGCCTCTTCTTGCACAATAGGACTCGCCATTAGTCGGTATTTGAGGATTATCCGGGCCCATTCTAGTCTTTTGTTCTCTGCCTCTTTGCCAGGCTACCTGGGGGGGAAGTTGCACAACAGCCCTTGTGACCTGCGAGATGAAGGTCGGCAGGTGGAGTATGGTCAAGAATACCAAAGGGTTTTTGCAAGTAACTGTACCCATTAGAAACTTTCTGGTTTGCTTCATTTATTTCATTTTTTTTGTTGTATATGATTCTTCACAACTATTTTCTATTAATGCCTCCTTCCAATTATAAGTACTGGGAGAGAGGAGGTAGGGGGGACCAAACCATGTTCCGTAACTTCTAAACGTTGTACTATATAAAAATAAAGTAAAGACTTTATCAACATGTTTAATAGTTTAAAATTTTCTATTTGGAGCCAAAATAGTTCCAGGAAGTAAATTATGACGATAATAATGATTGTTGGTTTGATTGTGTTTACCGAGTTTTTTAATTTTTTACAGTATATAAATTTAACAATGCATTATACTATAATTAGACAATAGTCGTATATAATTCGATAAATTGTTTATTCTTATAAAAATTGTTACGTTTATTTGATAAATTTTGCTATTTCAACTACTCTTTTTCGAAAAGAGTGAATAAATTTTTTTTCCCAATGTATTTAACAATTTCCATTCCTACTTAGAGTTGATTCTAAAATGATACTAATTTATACTTATAATGTATTTATTCAATGTATTGTATAATTTAGTTTATATTATTTTAAGGACTATTTTTTATTACATGTAACGTTTCGATATTCAATCGTTTCAACCTCCTAATATTACATGTTTTTTCTGTTCACCATAATTTCATCCAGCATGAATGGCTTCAGACGATCGAATTATTAGGTCCGAATAAATCGGATAGTTAGTGGTAGGTGTGGCCAGTTTCCATAGCGACTAACAGAGCGCTTCAAATAAACAATAGGATTTTTCATTACCATCGCCCCGCCCACATCTGGTCTTGGACCAGCAAAGCAATGCACTGTACATTTTTTCAGATCGGATTGGCGAAGCTTCCAATTTATATTGTCTGGTCCGATCGTCTAAAGCAGTGGTTCCCAAACTTTTGTCCTACCCTTCCCATCCTGGAAAAATATTACCTAGCGTCCCCGAAGAAACATTTTAAAAAATATATACATTAGCAATTAATAGGAAATATAAATACATTAGTGTTTCTACCTTTTTCGTAAAATATAGAAAGAAAGTTATAAATTAGAAACATTGAACTTTGAAATTATTAAACTATTTACTGAACTTGGAATAGCACCTAATACAAAAAAAGTTAAAATATTTCGAAATCAACTTAACGAAAAGGATGAACCTTGTGTGCCACTACGAATTTAGTAATCCTGGGCTATATTTTCACTCGTAATATTGTTGAGCATAACCCCCATTATTCATCACTCTCCAAATGCACCTGTGGGCATCAACGACCCCTTGAATCGCTGCAGCACCCACCTGGGGGCGGTGGCACCCACTTTAGGAATCACTGGTCTAAAGGTACCTTAAAAAAATGTTTTCACCCTATGTAATAATACACGTGTCATTTATCTAATGTTTTGATTTTCACAGCGTTTGCATCTTTAAGTTATGTTTCTCCTAACAGGTAAATGTGGATTGTATTGAACAATTCAGAGTTGAGTAGTTTAGAATATTAGAAATATGTATACAAAGTACAAAATTACTGAAAATTGAAAAAATAAAAAACAAGGGTGCCATTTTCAAAACGGGTTCAATAAAAATGTTTAAAAATTATCATTGAACTAATAAACGTAAAAACCTTTAAAAATTAGGCTTTTTTTTCGTAATTGGTTAAGAAATTATTCATTTCCTTCAGGACAGCTTGGTAAAAACTGACCCAAAAAGAAATATGAATAATCTCATTTTACAGCAAAGGATTACACATTAAGAAAACTATTGTAGTATACTGAACCGTCATTGTGCCATGATAATTTGGAACGTCTAATTAACATCTACAAAATAAAATTTGTTTCATTTCGTTGAATCTAGTTTTGTAAGAACCCTTGTTTCACCCAGTTAAACCATAAACCTCTTAAAATATATTAATTTCAATTAATTGATTTTTTGGATGCTACTATAATGTTATAATGTATATGTATAATGTATAATGTATATTTTATTTCTGTTATTTTAAATGCATTTCATTGTCTTAAAACAAGCATTCTACCCTGAAAACTTAGAATACTGTCTCACATTGAAAGGGTAACCATTATATTAACTTTCCAATGGATTTCATTCCATTCCATTTGCTGAAGTACCGAAAAATATTATGTAATATATAAGTGATTTGGCAAAAATAAGAGACCTCCGGGAACTAACGGTCCTGGAATGGATTGAAGTTTGCGACGCAAATACCTGACCCACGTCACTGTCAACCCTTCCTAGAACATCATCAAAAGACCACCCCCTATGTCACATGTATGCCAAAATTTGCAGTAATATTGTCACCAAAAAATATTTATATAAATTCGGTAATATTTTTAAAAATTATTTAAAGAATTTCGTTCGTCGGAATCAGAGTATCAACAGATACACTACAATAGGCACTAAATGTTTTGGTTTATTTTTATAAATATAAAATAATAATTTGTTATAGTAATAACAATTCTAGGATTAATTTATATAATAGAAAAGGGGTAAGTCCCTATGGGGTAGACTCGAATCATCAAGGTTCCATATTATGTATTTAAATTGACAGAAAGATAGTAAGCAGGTAACTAAATTATCAGGGTGACCACAAAATGTACGACACTTGTAAGGCAGGCCGAGATCATGCCATAATTTTGTTCTGTATATTTTTGTATATATTTCTTTTTTTCACGGAACGGCCTTTCAAGACGCCTCAATTCGCGAATATCATTACTTTTTCTTCTCACTTTTTCTCTTCTTCTCTCCCAGTATCTTCTCATCATTACTGCGTGCCTTTGCTTCCTCTCTTCCGACCACGCAGTACCCTTCCGTTTTTCTTTATTTACCGCAAGAACATTTATTTATTTCAAATTTTTCTGTACTGTTCTCTATCCAGGCAGTCTTTGTCTGCTATTTTATATTTCTTTGCTTTCTCTCATTTGCTTCAGATATCCTCCTACGCTCTTATATTCACGGATGCTGCCAACGAGTTTCTTGTTTTCTTCAGTCTTCTGATTCTTATTTTGGTTTCTAGGTCATTTATCTCCCTGTAGATTTCCTGGTTGGGTCTTAACCTGTAGCCTTCCTGTGTTTCCTTGATTCTCCTCAGGATCCTTCTCTCTATTTTCATTAATTTATCTTGGCTAGGGAGACAAATTGTTTCCATTCCGTATAAAATTACTGGTTTTATGATAGTGTTGTAAATATTGCCATATCCGAAACGTAGCCTTTCCAACTTGAACATGATTTTTTCTTTATGCTCTTTTTCTCCAAACCGTTATTGCATACTATCTTTCCCAGATATTTAAATTTCTTTTTCACTCTTATCCGTCTATATTTCGTCTCTATTCCTTTTTTGCCGTAGTTTTTTTCCGCCGTCATAAATTCTGTCTTTTCGCAGGAGATTTGTTTGCCTGCTTTCAGGGTAATTATTTGCCTGTTCCTCTGTTTCCTTCAGGAGGGCTAAATCGTCAGCAAAGGCTAGACAGCTCACTTTTATATGCTGCATATCTTTAATATTTGTATTAAATGATAAAATTGTTTTTTGCATAGCACTTCAATGCTTGGGTATAAACATTTTTATTTGTATTTGTCGATTCAATGTTCCAAATGTTTAAAACAATTATTTTATTTAAATTTACAATTACATTTGACAATTTATTATTTAATTCAAGTTAACACTTTGAAGTAGCCTTTTTCTTGACAAAATATAAAAACAAGATTTATTACAGATACTTACTTAGTAATGGTAGGTATATTTAAACATCCTTATTTTATTTTTATTTTTTATGTGGTTATTTTGGAAAGGAATTTCCTTTTCACTCAGTCATTGCTCCCTAAGGTATATCAGCTTTGAACCGTCGAAATAGCTAAATCTTATTTTTTTAAATTTCAACATGAATTTGCGTTAACAATAAGCTATTTTGTTATATGGGGTATTGTAATACGAACGGCAATGGAATGACCATGAAGGACTTTGATTTCTAAACTCCTCGTTAAATTACAAATAAACTTAGTCTTTGACAAAACATGCATCAGTGAGTCCGATAGTCAGCAGGATATCAAGAAGGAAGGAAGTGATTCCATGTGACAGATGTTAATGTAGTAATGCATAGCATCTGCTACCAAGATACAGAGAACGTTACAATATTTACTCCCACTTTTGATTACCTACTATCTTGAAAGGATGCTTATGCTGCTACAAATCTGCTGGACAAAACAATTTTTAAAAAAAAATTCTATTATCTGGTAATATGTAGATATATTTTATCGATTAGAATGGTTCAGAAATTTAACAATCTTATATTATTTAAATTGACATTTATATTTATTACTTAATTTAAGTAATTTAATTTGATTCACTACGATCTTGAAAGGATGCTATAATGGAAGAAAACGCAACAAATTTTAACCGATAAAATATAAAATAATGGAAATTTTTAGTAGTAACATTGGTAACTCATGACTTTTCTGTTATATTAACATTGATCTAATAAATTAATATTTGATTTCTAATTCAACATTGAAAAGTTATCGAATTTCATACACTTCAAAGCAAACATTCGAAATATACAACATATTTTTGACAGAAAATTAGTGGAACACTAATAATTCAGAAACGTCTAGTCTAAATAGATAAAATCAAAATAATATGATTTTTAACAAATAGCTAAATCTTCATAATTTTACTTTGAAGAATAGACGTAGTTGTAGTAAAACGTGACTAGAAAGTCTTGGTTTCTTTTCTGCGAAAATTTGCCCTTTCTCTTGCGCTTTGTATTATGCCTTTTGTTATGTGGAAGGGTTAGGGAAGAAAAATCAATTTCTCCTGCTCCCTTTTGACCGTTTCCTTTTACAGTTATGTGCCCTAACTACTTTTTACTACATATTTTCTATACTCACCCATTTATTTAGAAACTGTTAGTTCCAAATTACAATTAGTAGTTTTACTGTTATTATGAGTATAAATATTAAAAATTACGGTGAAGAAATAAGGGTTCATACGCCACTTATTCCAATCATAGAAACGGTATGTTCTATCCTTTTAACAAAACCGATTCATTTCCAGCGATTCATTCTTTGTGGTGAACCGAATCTTTTGAACGATTCTTCGATTGATTCTTTCTGCCTTACTCAGTACATTTTTACTAACGAACAACCAACATTTCCAAACCTCACGGTCTTTTAGACTATATTTTTATAGACTTCTTTTTATAACAAAGCAAAAAATAAATTGATAATAAAAATACTTGGAGTGTTTGTCGTGGGGGGGGGGAGGGGGTGCGGTCAGCAAAGAACAACATAAATAAACAAAACCATATTTATATATTTTATTCCGACGTTTCGACCTGAGTTTCAGGTCATCAGGGGTTGTGGCGTAGAAGGAAGGTTGGTAACTGAACAGTTACCAGATAATAAAAATATATTTCATGAAATTTTAATAAATAAAAAATAAAACACGGTAGGTATTTCTATTTCTTCTAGACAAAAACGGATAAAATTTGAAAAAAAAAATTTTTTTATTTATTATTATTTTTTTTTTAGTCGCCATCTTAGATTGTTTTCAAAAATCTTATATAGTGCCAATTTACTGAACGTTCCGTGCAGAAAAAGCTTATTTTATGTTCAATAGTTCTCGAGATACAGTTTTACAAAAAAAACAATTTCTACGTTGGCATTATTAAATAAGTTCTTTCAACTTATTTGTTTTATATTCTGATCGCATCCCCAGCTATCTTCTCCACATATACTTTATAAGCACATTGAGGAAAATATGGAAACTGCTACTCCTACAAAGTTAATCTATTACAAACTACTGGATATACAGATGTCAATTAAATTGAAACCAGATAAGTGTACCATAAGTAGTTTCTAATGATTATCTTTCTAGGACTAATAGTTTTTATGATATTTACTTTAATAAATTTACAAAATGTTGATTTCTTGTTATTTGAAACAATTTTTTTTTATCTTTCGGTTGATAGCTTTCTAGATATTGGGTCTTCTAACTTCGTTAATTCCTACCCCCAACATATTTCCTTATAATCCGCTCCTACCTCACTGATAGAACCTTTAAAGTAAATCATAACCTAGCCTACTCATCTCTCTTTTCTCAGTCCGCCGGTGTTCCTCAAGGATTGTCTTTTTTGTGTGTTATGATTTCTTTCTTGTGAGATTGTGACATGTCGTACATCGACCAACCTAATCCTTATAATTGTCTGTTTAAATTGTCAGATAAGTAAGTCTTATAAAAATTATAAATTATAAAAAACCTTAGCAGGGTGGGTCCGGCGGAGAAGGGTTATCTTTTTTGTGTGTTATGATTTCTTCTTGTGAGATTGTGACTTGTCGTACATCGACCTACCTACTCCCTATAATTGTCTGTTTAATAGGTCAGATAAGTAAGTTTTATAAAAATTATAAATTATAAAAAGTCTTAACAGTGCGTGTTGGGCGGGGAAGGATTGCCTTTTTTGTGTGTGTTTTGATTTCCTCTCGTGATATTGTGACATGCCGTACACCGACCAACCTATTCGCTATAATTGTCAGTTTAAAAAGTCAGATAAGAAAGTCTTATAATAATTATGAATTATAAAATTATAAATTGTAAAAAGTCTTAGGAGGGCGGATCTGGCGGGAAAGGATTGTCTTTTTTTTGTTATGATTTTCTCTTGTGAGATAATAAAAAATAATAAAAAAAATTATAAATTGAAAAATAAATAAATACAATGTTCAAATCAGAAAGTTAGGTCAAGGTTTCAGTCCGCGAGATGAAGTTGGAATTCATATGTAAGCCTTATAAAATTGCAGTATAATTGTTGGGAAATTGAGAATTAAATTTGATAAAAAGTTTTTTTAATGAGTTTGTTTATTGTATCCACGTTTAGGTCCGAAGGTGATTGTCTTTTTTTGTTATATTTATATAATCTATTGCGATTCTCAGGATATTATATTGAAATGTTTGTATTTTTTTTCCTCTTCGCACTTGATTATTATTCCCTCAAACTTTACTACCGTATAAGTAATGACTTTAATATATTATTACTTTATAAAAAATATTTTTTTATTCTTTTGAAAATCCATCAGTGAGTTGAGTGAAGCAATGTTGACTCTCCAAAAGAGCAAAATGTATTCATATTAGATGACTGGGATAGTGTCACTGACCTACAGGCTCTAAGGGTAGTTGAATACAAAAAAAAAAAGGTACGGCATTCATTGTCGTAAAAGTAGGTGAGGTGAAAGTTTTCAAAGCACGGCCGTGACGCGTTTTTTCAGTTATTTTTTTTGTATATTTTTTTATTTAATTTTCCTTACATTGTTAATGCGACAAATAGTGGCATAAATAAAGTTTTTTTTTTTCCACTGTAACAATTATCTGCCCTAACACTGTCGTTGAATATACTTTCTTTTTTTTTTAACCCGAGTAGCCTTGGTTGAATACTGAACAGATACCTTTCCGATGCCCATCCCCTATATATAGCAGAACTTGTTTATCAAAGATTCTGGTTGTGAAATTTTGTTTTATTATTCGTTAAAATCTCTCATAACAATTAGCCAGTCAATAATTATGGCCAGATATAGAGACAGGAATGCCAGGTATAGGGTAAACAAAGTGGGTTACGTGACTTGGGTCGCGAATTCTGAATTAGGCTAATCTGTTGACGCGAAGCTAATGAAGCTCAAAACTATAAACACATTAGCGTTGAGGCGATAGCTTTTGCATTATCTTCAACGTCCTCTATTGCGTCTCAAATTGTAAGGCAAAGGACCAAGGATTTCTTATTTGTCAAAAAAATTAATAATTTTTTTATATTTTTATTATTAAATATATTTTTGATCTCTTAGATGCAGAAATCTGTTTTTATTTTTTAATCTTCCTTCGTCTCTTCCTTTAATTAGCTTTTATGATGAGAATATCCTTATACTGTAGCAGCATTATAGTCTAAGAACATAAGAGGAAAAAGTAGGTTATTATTCTCTACTTTAATGAAAACTATATACAATTATGACTCTGCCAGTCTGTAAGTGGAAATAAAAAATGGCGGTTATTTGAGGAAATAAAAAAAAAAAATTTTTTTTAAATTCATTGGATTTAAATTTTTTCATGAAATTCTCTCAATTAAAAAAAAAATGCGCATTATTTATTGTTAAAATGGTCCGTTTGATACCAGGGATATTCAGGGGATACAGGAAATGTCATTAAAAAGTAATTACTGATATATTTAAGATATGTGCCCTGAAGTTTATTTTATTTGACAAAAATAAAATTTTTCATTCTGAGCTCCATATCCTTAAAACTATCTACAACACATTTTATAGTACATTATTTAAAGTAGAGTAAACTTTCTGAAACATGAGCTGTAATTAAGATAGCTCTATACGTTCAATGATTCCCGAGATCCATTTTTTTCAAATTACAAACAATCCATATTTTGTAAATTTATTTTTGCGAATATCATAAAAACTGCTCGTCCTACTTCCTTATTTAAGAATTAATAGACGTAAAAGAATTTTTATTTTGCTATTTTAAACTTTTATTTTAACTATTGGCTCATATTTAAGGAAATTTACACCACTTTAAATTACGTTCTCTCAAGTCATTAGTTGATAGTTTTATGGACATGGTGCTCCGAAAGAAAAATTGATTTTTCGAAAATTTCGAAACCACTGCAATTTTTACTCTTCCTCCCTACTATGGCTGGCGGAGTCATCCTTTTGGACTTAGTTACTATATATAGTTTTCATTAAAGTAATCGAAAATTTAGATGAAATAACATCCTTTTTTCCCTATGCTCATATACAAAAAGGACTAGTAAATAAATAAAATGATTCCATTATTAATTAGTCCATTGCGTGACAATTGACAATTCGCCGAAGGCTCGAGCTTTGTAAAATTTTATTAAAAATCTCATTTCCCGATAGTTTTAAGCTAGCGAAGAAATTCTTATATCAATCCTTTATTTTATTTTTAGTAACTGCAGTATCTCATCATAAAGTTTCAGTGAGGGTGTTTTTCTAGGACATATATTGAGCCCCCGAAAAGCTCCTAGATATGAGCGATTTATATCATCTCATATTCTAAAACAAGTTCCTAGAAAATATGTTTTATACCACACCAATATCTATAATGAAGTATTCCGATCCGATTTTTCTGACCCATAGAAATTATCCATGGTCAAAATTATGATAATACTCAATAACCGACAGAATCCTCGAGGAACACATCTTGAAACGCCTTTACCCCATCCTAGATCCTAACCAAATACTCCAGGATCACCAAATGGATTCCGAACATCCCACTCCACTATCCAGTAATATGTCTGGTTGATTTTGTCTCGGAATGTACTGCTCAGGATTCTTTCTTGATGTAGAACTGGCTTTTGATCGAGCCTGACACCCGGGATTGCTTTACAAGATCCATAAATTCTTACCCCCTATATACTTGCTCATTATCCGTTCTTTTCTCTCTGATAGATTATTTAGGTAAATCACAACAGCTCTTATTCATCCCTCTTTCCTTAGTCTGCTGGTGTACTTCACGGTATTATCCTTGGTCCTATCCTTTATACAGATTTAAAGCTGACATTCCAACCCATACGAACACTATACTCACAACGTATGCCGATGACACGCGTGATCTAGTAGTGGCCCCTCTCAAAAATAAACGCGGTCTTGTGCTGGTCTCTTGGGTGCACCTGATCTGGTGATATCCCGCCTTAAGATCTAAAGTACTAAAATTTGTTGTCTCATCCAGCCTATCGAGGATATCTTCGAACCTTCGTATGGGGTATTTTTCTTCGACAGAATTCTCGTTTGCATTCTTAAAATCCACCACCAATCAGTATTTTTCTTCACTCTTACCAAGGGAATTTCGTGTAATGTCTTACCCATTACTCCAAGGACCTCTCCTTCCTTGAAGAAGATATTGTCATACTCAAGTAACATTCTTTCCCGCCAGTCCTTGGTCTGTTTAATTGCCCCTATTCGTAACCCTGCGCCCCTTACAATCTGTTAACAGCAATCGCACCCTATACTGGTTCAACTCACCCATTTCTCCAGTAAATCTTTCTAAATCTGAAATTGCATTGCAGTGCAAATTTTCATCCATTCGCGCATTAGGGTGCGCGGCGGTAAATGCCATCTTTAAATGCTTATTTGATATCACGATGAACAAAAAATAGGAAAAGAAAAAAAAGTTATTATTTTTTTCAAATTTTAAAAATAACTTTCAGACTATGCATTCGTTCCATAGACTATCTACTCGATCAGCTGACATGGCCTCTGTCACTATCGGCTGACTGTAACTTATAATAAAATAAATAGCAATAATTATAGTTATAAAATCCATTAATTACCCATCTGAGAAGATTGTTACAATAGAGGACAAAAGGAGGCAGTGACAATTGAGCAGGTATACGGAGTGCATTACCCTTACCTCGCAAATAGGCGTAAGGGTTGTGTCCCGTTAGGTTGAGGGTTATTTGCGAACCGTTAGGTCAGCGTGCTTTCTCCATTGTAGCGAAAACATGAACACGAACCGTGAACTTTGAACCAATTCTACGAGACGTATAATGCCTGCTGGGGGTGAGTAGCGAGCTATTACCACTAACTCTCTTCGATGCTGTATGGTTCCCTTTTAGGAAATTGTAAATATTATTGCCAGTTATATGGCTGTAATAACAATAACAGTTAATTTGTTGAATGCTATTGCAATTTCACTTATTATTTTCTTTCTCACCCCTTTGACAAAATACGTTACTTTGCTCGTACATGGCCGAATATACTTATTATAATAGTAATAAAATGTTTATTTATGTTTTTGTCCCATCAAATACAATTAAATAAACATTAGAATGTCTCCAGGAGCTAGATTGAGCTTGTTGATTCACAAGATCTCTTGCGTATTGGAGACAGCTTTATTTTATTTCTAAAAATAGTTTCGCTGGTATGTAAGCTTCTAAAATTATGTCGTGATGTACTGTACAATGGAAAATATTCTACTGGTTTTGTCAGCTTTTAGTTTTTATAGTGCATGTTGAAATTTTCAAAGCTTTATTCATGTTCTACTAGAAATTTCATCCTTAATAGAAATCACAAATATGCATACACAAAGGGTGCCTGCATATTCGATATTATATTATATATAATAGGGTAAACACCATATATGTTCACCCAACTAATCTATACAATTATAGGTATTGTAATTTGATATTCGCTGGATCATAATTGGCCTATTAATCTTATGGGGTTATTGTTGATTTTCTAACCTTCTACAGCGCAAATAAATCTAGAATTTCTAACGAAATGAAGTCGTGGGATGGAGAAGGTCAAGACATTAACAATCCCTTTAAAACATAGACTACATACCACTACACGCCCCAAAATCAAATCAAAGTTGATAGAATAGAACGGGTGGACATGTATTATCATATTATAATACCACTTATAAATGCAGCAATAAAACATACTATTGTAACTAATAAATTCAACTCAATTAATTAAATAGACAGTTTATTATTTAACTTTGTCAGCCTCACTTCGGCTCAGTATAGGAAAGAGCACATTCAAACTTTTGGGTCAGTTATTGTTAGGTTATTATTATATTATTTTTAATTCTTATCGATCTGATGTAACAAATGTAGATTATTCTCCAAAAATATCGAAAAAACAATCTCAGCTTACGAAAGATTTTACTAAATTAAATTACCTGCGATACATTAAGTTTGTTACAAATGTATTCTGTTTTTATTACGAGAATAACTTATTGTGCTAACGCAATTAGCCAAACATTGTGTAAGCTTCACTATAAGGATATTGGGTTTTATATCATTATTTATTAAGTTATAGTTTTGGTAATGATTAAAACTAAATACGAACTTTTATTCTGGAATTAAACTCAAAGATATAAAACTTTAAACAAGCAAGTCATAAAAATATATAAATAAAATGAATAATCCAGCTCAACAGAACAATTATATGGTCCTTTGCCTAGTTATTTTTTTTATTTCGATCTCTCTTATATAATACATGTATGCAAATATAATAATATAATCATGTCTAATTCAAGAATACATATTTTGTTTATATAATTTTATTTTATTTTGTTGTTAATCAGTTTTTTTTTTGTTATTGGTTAAGTCTCTTGTTGCAATAATACACCCAACAATCGTTTGATATCTTCTTATCAAAACGTCTATACTTTTCAAGAGTAAATTTGAAGACACATTGGTTTGTCTTGTCACCAATGGTATTATGTAAGATTTGTATGGCTGTGAGATATAGTCATATAGTCTATTATATACGGAGGTATACACATATTTGTGTGTATATACGTACAAATGGTTTACATGAATAAGTTGATTGTTTTATGTTATTTTATTTACTTTCTGTACTTCTTTTATTTAGAATAAGGATTTACTTTATTTTGTTTTCTGATGTATTTTGTATTGTAGATATTATATAAAGTGTGTAGTTTCTGGTCAGATTTTTTTTTTAATTATACGTTATTGTTATTCTGATGTAGCTTTAAAAGAGAGTCAAATTTATTTTATTTTATATTTTATCCTACATACCTGGGTTTTTGAGAATATTGTCTGGGTTTCGATATTCCTAACATCTTTATCTATGAATAAACAATAATAATGTAGTTTTGTTTGAAATTTCGCTGACTCAAACCAAATCCTTAGCTTGTTATAATAGTAACGAGAGTGATTGGTTAATGCTGAGTAATGTGCATTTAAAAAAAAAAAATCTAAAAGTCAACGAAAATCGCTCTGAAATTAAAAACAGTAAGAAATACGAATAAAATCTAACCGTTTTTAAAAACAAATACATACGTGTACTATTTTTTTTAAAAATATAATTCTACTGAGGAATAGACTTGAAGGAAAGTTATAATCCCATTTCAGGGCTTAGCAAAATATAGAATAATCCTAGTTTGATATAAATAAAGAAATAAGAAAAGTTTGCTAAATATAAGAAAGAAAAGTTTTTTTTTTTTGTTAGTGAAAATTTCTGCTGGACTTACAGTTACATCAGACAGTGATTTAGGGGCAGGCTTCTTCTGAACCTTACGAGAAAGAGGTGGGTCTCCGTGTGGGTCAAGTGTCACCCTTTCAGTCACAGTTCTAAATTGTTGTTTATTGCCATTAGCAAACATTTGCTGACTTCTCTTTCCCTGATTTACGAACTTTGTCCTGGAACAGAAATACATTTACGCACAAATAAAAACGTGAGGAACACGTTGACATAAAACGCTATATCTCTCTATACAGTAGCTTGAGGTAAACTAAAATAAATAAAATACAATTTACATATATTTTATTAATCTTGTTCCAGACTGGCTTTATCATTCGATGAAAATCAATTATTTCCATAATGTCCTAACACGTTTTATGTGTACAATGTTCAAATGTTCAACGTTTTGACAAACCCGGCCTTCATCGAGTACAATCATAACCGTAATTTCACAGGCTCACATGATCATCTCATATAATCTAGTCAAAATTAACCTATATTTGTCATTTTTTCATTAAATATAAATACTTTTTAATAGTAAATTATTTTAATACTACAATCACTTATAAAAAAAAAAATTGATAAGAGATTGTTAGTAATATTAAGATAATTTGCAATAAAAAGTATTTGTATTTAAACGAAAAAGTCACAAATAAATAGGTTAATTTTTAATAAATTGTATTAGTATTATTTATATTAATACAAATTAACAAATGATTATTTATAATTTGTATTTGAGGCAGTGGAGGATCATGAAACTACGATAGGAAGAAAGAAAATCAAGACTCCCATGATAAAAAAAAAATTGTATTAGACCTGGGCAGAATAGCTACAACTTTCAAAGAGTTATTCTACGGCTGTGCAATTTTAGTTATAATAATCTTTATTCATTCTGGGATTGATCCCTTTAGAATAATTTACAGACGTCAAAATTAGGCTTTGGAGCCTTAGAGTAAATTGCAAAATAGAGATGAAATTACAAGATGTCATAAAATAAAATAATAGAATGAATTTAAAACGATAGAAATAAACAACAATAATTAACAGAATATTTAAAGTAATGATAAAACAAATAAAATAAAACCACTTGTTATATCATAAAACATGAGATGACTTCTGATAGTAAATAAAAAGGAAAAAAATGATAAAAAATCAAATACAATTAAACTAAAAAATAATAAATGAAAAGAGATAATTTCTGCTAGTATACATATTTACAATTATAAACGAAACTCTAAGACAGATAATAAAGCTTTTTTGAAACTTTCAATTGTTATTCTTCCGCAATTGGATGGACAGTAGTCGAAGATACGGAATTTGAAGATTGGAAGGGTATTAGAACTACGAATAAAGAAGGGAATAGAATTCAATAGGAAAGGAGAACGGATCAGGAAAGATCTACCAAAAGCTTCGGTTCGATGTTATGTAAGTCTGAAAGCCATGAGCGGGTAATGCGAGAATGCACTGAGGACTTAAATTGAAGGATATCTGAGATGTATACGATGGACGGCGGGATTGGATAACTTGATAGAGAAAGGAAGCAAGGAAATATTTACGACGGAGGGAGGGGTAAGACATTTGCAGTTATTAATAAACAATGTTGGGACTTTATGGATATAATTTAATTTAATTGTACAATACAATAGTTTCAAAAAATAATGATGTACTTATACGATACATATTAAAATCTTGAACATAGAACATTAAAGGGATCCATACTCTCAATTTTTTTCCTCCCATTTACTTCAAAGAACAAAGCTGGTTCCGTGTATATCTAGAGAAAAATACGTGTACGAGCATAACACCTATTAACATTAATCCAATTTATAAGGATTATTTTTAATAATGTGGATAATTGCTGAGACCGTCCACTATTTTCGCTTACGCATGCGTAAACGTAATTACAGTGACATACCTATGTTTCTAAAACGGCTCGTCCTATTTGGCCCTAAATTGGTGTAAAGTCACTGATTAATGTAAAAATGATCGTAGAAATTTTATCTAACTTCATACACAAATTTTTATTACGCATGCGAAAACGAAGTATCCTTGTCACAGCTATAATTCGAAAAAGGAAAGACTCATTTCATATATTTTATTCTCATTATTTTTTTTTATTAGCTTCTGCAATATTAATTAATATAATAACCATAATTTAATAAGATAATAATTGCCTACATTACTTTTGCAACCAGAAATTTCATCAACTTTATTATATTAACTTATTGTATTATATCGTATAATATATGTATATATATTTTTTTACACATATCGTATTTGTAATTGTTGTTGTTAAGTTGTAAAACCCAACATTCATCAACTCGCATTTGTGTTTTTGTATTATTAGTTTTTTTAAATTTATTTATTTTATTTTTAGGAGTGCTGTTGTTATCATTTGCATTTGTCTTTTTTTTTTTTTTTATTATCACTTCTAAATATCTTCTAAATTAGGGTCGTTTTCTCTTTTTAAGACCTAAAAGAAATTAAATGTTAGGAATATAACAAAAATACAACAATCTAAGTCAGTTACACCATCAATCGTGTTTAATTTTATTTTAAATTCATTACTATTTAAATTTAAATTTATAGTATTCCAGAGATGAATCCAATTTAGAAAAAACTTTACAGGCGTATCGAAGGAAGGATCTCTTCGTACCCCTCCTTTCTCTAATGTAAGCAGATCAGTCCTTTGTTCAAATTCTTTTCCTGATAAGAATTGTATGAATTTCCCACGGCAATTTGACGGGGTTATTGCTGAAACTTCTATTGATCAGTTTATTGTAAACATAACGGGATCCTAAGGGGAATTTTAGTCAGATTGTTGATGTTTGGTATTCTACTCAATTCTGATTAGTAAATACTTATATTTTATTTTTTAAATAATTTATAATAGAAGAAAATTTTTTATTTTTTATGAACAAATTTTAGTCTCTATGTCCCTAAACTAAGCTGGTTATTATGATTTAAATATTTAAAAAAGTATGTACCAGTGGATATAAAAAAAGCGTTTTTTTATGAACGTAACTTAAAATTACGTCATTAAAATTAAAAATAACTATTAATTCGAAGTAATTTAATTGTATATAAGTGTATTGTGATAATAAACAAAACTAACTACGACTAAACTAAAAAAAAATAATAATAATAAATATATGTTTTAGTTTATTTAGTTATAAATAAAGGAGTTCCTACTGTATTTGATAAAATTAAGTAACTGATTTGCAGATTCCAGATGATGGAAGACATATAAATGGAATTACTAATATATGCCCAGATGTAACTTGAACAATATATTCACCACAATAATATTTATCTATCACTATTTCAAAAGTATGAAATGTTTTATAAATTATTCTAGTTTATACCAGAAATTAAAATAGTTATTTCATGTATGTAAAACACTGTGATCAGTCTTTGTGAACAAGGTTTACCGTTAAGCATCGGTCCACAAAATTTTAGGATGAAATTATTTTATCAATTATTATCATACATTAGATTAAATAAAAATGTATTGGAATTAAAATTTTTTAAAACTCTAAAAGCAAATGGGTTGTCAATCGAGTTTGCAACACTATGTTTTGAATAGATTAGATTTTTATTCATGACGATCAACATCTAGGGTATTACACCCTTTTTACTTTATTTATCTTCTTGTCTTTGACATTTGACAGTTGAATGTAGACTATTTCCTTTTTACACTGGTTGATATTGGTGGATTATATTTTAGTATAAAGTTGAGTTTCTTTCAGATATTTCATTATTTTGTCTACGGATTCTGCTGAGTCTTTAAGGGCCAATTCTCTTGTACGAGGAATTTTGTTATTTTCGAAGGCTTGACGAAATGATGAGCATTCTTCAATTATATGCTTTATCGCTAATGGGGATTGACAGGTTTGGCATATAGGCTTGTCCTCTTTTGTGATTTAAGTGGAGGTGTGTTAATTTGAAATGTCCTATGCTTACTCTCTATTCCTACTTCTTCTCTTCTATTTTTGTGTGTGTTTTTTTTTAATATTTCTTAGTTTATTGGTGAGTGGTACGTCAGCCCTCATTAAATCCCAACTTTTTCGGGTTCTGTTCCTTAAAAATGCCTTTATGTCTTTCTTCTCGTACATTTGGAGTGGTGGAACGTTCATTGTAGCAGCCTCTTTAGCCGCTTTATCCGCTGCCTCATTTCCTGGTATTCCTGAGTGCCCTGGAGTCCAGAGAAAGGATACACATTTTAAAGATTTTTTAGCATGTCTATATAGTTGTGAATTTTGTCTATCGTAGGTCCGCTTTGACTGAAGTTTGATAGACTCTGGAGTGCAGACATTGAATCTGTACAAATGAGTATGTTTGAGTATTCACTTTCTATGGATAAATGAAGTGCTGTTGAAATCGCCTGAAGTTCAGCTGTAAATATTGTATGTGGTTAATTTATATCATTTGGGTGTCCCATGTATTATTATTGCAAAACCAACATTTTCATTCTGTTTGGAGCCGTCAGTGTAATTTATTTCATAATTTGAATATTTTCGTATCTTCTTTAAGAATTTTATTTTATTTGAGTCGTAGTTCTGGCGTTTTATAGTTAGATCTATTTTGTAAGAATGGTATTTCCAAGGGGGCAATCTGTAGATAGAATCAGCTTGGTTTGTAGGGATGCCATAAATCTCTCTTATGATTTCTCTCTGTCTTATGCCTAATGGAGCGTTCCGTGAAGGATTCATTTCATATTTTCTCATGCAACGAGGGTGAAATATATGGGGGTACGCAGGGTTAGTTGGTTGGAGTTTGATTTTGGTGATGTAACTGTTCATGAGTTCCTGCCTTCGAAAAATAAGTGGTGGTAAAGAAGCCTCAGCACTGAGTCTTTCTATTGGGCTCGTCCTGAAAGCACTATGTTTTGATCTCAAGAATAATTGGTTATTTAAATTTAAATTGGTTCTCGGATTTCAGCTACACCCTAACTATACATATTCATATTTATGTAAATGCCAGTAGCTCTTAATGAAAGAAATGATTAAGAATTTTCTTGCCATTATAGTGATTAGGTCCAGCATAGTATGTTTTTGGGAACTATTGTTCTAGAGCATTCTTTACGGTTTCTAGACAAGGTAAGGAACTAAGAAAACACAGTAACTGAGGAGTCACTTAAGCCTTAGAGTCAATAGTTCGTGTTGAGGGAGGAGTAGCTTGGAGAAGCAGAAACTAGAACTTTCCCAAAGGGAGTAGCGGTTTGTTGAGACAACAAACGGCTCAGAAACAAAAGAAGGGTGTGTTTAACCCATTTTCTGGAAAGCCGTTAGGACAACATTAAACAAGATCACCTGCTGCAGTATGGAGCCACTGTGCAAACGTATGGCGACTACGTCAAGCCCTTTTCGGCGGGGGTGGTCTCAACTTAAGTACCATTCCTCTAAACAAGCACCAGCAATTAAAGAGCTATGTCGGAAACTTGGAAAGATAAAATTTCATATTGTACTCGGATATTCTTGGATACATTCGCGGCGATTTGGTTAAGAGCTTCCCACGTAAAAACATCAATACGGGTCGCCTGGATGAAATGTACCTTCATTCAACATTCAGAATATTTTCTGCCTGTAACTTGGGAAATGAATTAAATTCAAGAGCTTTCTAAAAGGAAATACCTAATTATCAGTCATAAAATCAAACATGTCTTTAGTAACAGGTATTACTCCTTATTTGAAACTATTTTTATTATTTCTTTTATGAAACTGCTCACAAAAACAAAAGGTTTATCTAGCAAGCGCGAATAGACTAAATTTTATGAAATGGTAAACAAGTATTTTCTCATGCAGAAAAAAAGTGAATATCTTATGGCAATATAACTCTTTGGCCAAAAGTTAATTAAGATCTTTAATTTGTTTTTTAATTAAATAATGAGTTTATAAACTATTTATAATGATTTATGGGATATTAAAAAACACTTACAATTTTAACCATTCATTAATTATTAATAAGATGACATTTCATCTTCCAAACAAATTTGGAATTATACTGAGTCTCCTTTCTCGTTCTCATATTCATTACATTATTCTTTTCCCATTCTCCATAGATTCAATATTTTTTCAGTTTTTTAGACACTGCTTGCATATCTCATATTACACATGTCTTCTTACCTACATGATATTATATTTCATCTTTCACTGTTCAATCTACTACCATCTAATTCCAGGATTATCGATCAATTTATTTTTTTTTATATTTATATATATTTTTTTTTTTTACTATTCAATTATCAGTTATCATTTATGATTCAATTCAATATTTTGTATAATTCCAAATTTGTGTGTATACTATTCCTTTTCAATTATATATTTCTCTAAATGTTGTTGTTATCTCTTTTGTTCTATAGCCCTGATGAAGACCTGAAACTCAGGTTAAAACGTCGGCATAAAATATAGGCGGGTACATGCCTGCGGTGTGACTTTTTCAATAAAATAAACTAACCAGCAGTGCCCCTTTACAGAACTGATTTTTCAATTTTCTCAAAAACCGCTAACGATTTTGATAAAATTTGGTAAATCGACATAGAATCGAATAGTCTTTAATTTAAAGTCAGATGGGTCTTACCCTCATTGAAATAGTTTTACAGGGCTTAAATACCAAATATTTAAAATAAAAAATCTACATCTAAAGTATCTTAATTTTTTTTATATAAACAAATTAATTTCTTAATGATAGAAATATTAAACAATGGATAAATGCAAAATATTTATAAATTTTATGAATAAATAAAGGAGAAAAAAGAAAAAAATATAGACCAGAAGTGCTTCTTAACATAATAAATTTTTCACTTTTTTCCTATTTTTTCGAGAACCGCTCTATCGATTCTGATAAAATTCGGAATATAAACATTCAATTGAATAGTCTTTAAAGTCAGATAGGTCTTATTCACACTGATAGTCTTACAGGGATTGAATAAAGATTTGTCAAAAAATCTACATCTAAAGTACCTTTAATTTTTTTTAAAAAAAATAAAGTTCTTATTGTTAGCAACATTAAACAATGGATAAATACAAAATATTTATAACTTTTATGAATAAATAAAGGAGGAAAAATAAAAATATATAGACCAGAAGTGCCCCTTTACATAATAGATTTTTCCTATTTTTTTCGAAAACCGCTCTATCGAATTTGATTGAATTCGGAATATAAACACTCAATTGAATAGTCTCTAAGGTCAGATAGATTTTATCCACACTGATAGTCTTAGAGGGATTGAATAAAGATTTATCAAAAAATCTTCATCTAAAGCACCTTTAATTTTTTTTATTTAAAAAAATAAATTTCTTATTGTTAGAAATATTAAACAACGGATAAATACAAAATATTTATAAATTTTATGAATATAAAATAAAAAATAAAGGCTTCTAATTCGGATGGGAATAGTCGAGCTATCTTTTCCGATTGCATTACGACTTTATCATTGGTAAATATGTTGTATTTTTGGAAAGAACAAAACTTACATTCGTTATTTTCACCACGAAAAATACTAAGATACGAATTTTTATAGCAATAGAAATATATATTTATATATTATTTTCTTTTTTAAATCACGGAAATAGCGACGACTTCAACACGAGCCCACTAATTTAAATAGAACTTGTATGAAGGGTATTTGCTTCCATCACTATATGTATAGTAAATGTACTATTATGGTATTACTCGCAGAATTAATGATGTTTACTTTGCCTAATATGTGATTTCTATTTGGCCTCTCTAATCCTCAAGTATTCTTTAGATAATACTTGCCTAGTAGGAATAGAACCATCTAGTCTGTTGTATCGTAAAATATCGTTTCATGATGTCTATCATCGTATCACCTCCCACGTCACCGACCACCAATATTTCTGTGAGTGCTTATTGTATTTTAATAAACATTATATCAACATATTACAGATCAATGGTTTGTTTGTTTGGTTTTGTTTAAAGGCATATAAACTTGGTTATTAACGCTTAGCGATTGTTGTAATTACGAAGTTACACTCACAGAGACATTCACTCACGGATTACACAATTCCAACGAGATCAATTTTTTTGAGTTACCCTTAAATCCTTATATTTATAATTTTTGCGTATCGCCATTTAATGATCATGGGCTATTAATATTAAAAATATATATATTCTCAACCTAATGATCTTTTTACTGGAAGAGTCTTATGGAATTAAACTTGATTTAGTGAATGACACAATTCTTCCTTATTAAAATACAATAATTTATTTCATATCATCAGCAACGTTTCGGGAGATTTCCCCCATCTTCAGGCTGCTAAAAAA
>NW_027108830.1:649761-669922 GCF_000696795.3 Halyomorpha halys | reverse complement strand
ATTGATCTTATGTTGATCAATTCTTGTTTTTAATTTTTTAGATGTTTCGCCTATGTATAAACTTTCACAATTTTGTCAATTTACTTTATAAACAACATTAAATAACTAAATAAATACAAGTAGGTACTTAGATTCGTCATTGACCAAGTCATTATAATTGAATTTATACAATATTAATTTATGATAAACATGGGTCAAATTTAAGTTGTTAATTATAATTAGCTTTATAAATTTTAATGATTAAAGAAATAAGAATTTTAACCAAAATACGTTAAAATAAATAAAATCCTACATGCTGTGGTTTAAATTAAGAATTTGAGATAATTCTTCAGGAAAAAGGCGACGCTTTCCAGTCTTTGTTTACTTATGTTATTACAATTGATCTTATGTTGATCAATTCTTGTTTTTAATTTTTTAGATGTTTCGCCTATGTATAAACTTTCACAATTTTGTCAATTTACTTTATAAACAATATTTAGTTTATCTTTAAAGTCAACTTTGTCTTTCATATTATCCAGATAACTACCCAATTTATTATTATTATATAATCCAAACTTCAAACTATGTTCATATCCTATAAATTTCTTTTTGATTTTATCTGTTAATCCTGGAATATAGTTTAATTTAAAGTAATGACAATCATTAAACCCAACTATTTCTTTTTCAAATCTTGCAACCTGAAGATGGGGAAATCTCCCGAAACGTTGCTGATGATATGAAATAAATTATTGTATTTTAATAAGGAAGATTGTGTCATTCACTAAATCCAGTTTAATATATTCTCAATATCCCTTAAATTAAAAACTATTCTAACGATTCTATATTTATTGTATAAGTAATTTTTGTATGTGTAATATGTAAATTAATTATAAGTCACCTTAAAGAATAGTGAGTTAAATAATCACCAATTAATTATGAATGGTACAATATACCAGTGCACATAATAAAAGAATTTTTTTTTAACGCTATGCTTACATTTTAATAGCTGCTGCTTTTTTATTATTAATGGTGTAGAATATTTTTTTGATGCGCGGTAATAAGGGCTTAAGTCACTTTTTAAGCATTTGGAGATTATGTCCTATTATAGCATCAAATCAGAGTTACCGGTATTAAGGTCTTTATACTTCAGATAGACTTACTACTAAATTGGTTTATAAAAATAACAATTATAAAAATATCAATAATTACATTTCACATAATGTTTTGAACTTTTTTTGTTGCTCTCCTGAAAAATTCATATTTACGACTGCTCCTTTATGACTGCGCATTAAAGATGTAATATACATTTTTTAATCCTTTAAATTTATAGAAAGTTAAAGAAAATATATTGAAAATTTATAATTTAGTATTGACAGCAATATATAGAATGAATCTGAATACCAAGTCACGAAACAAATTCAACTTATATATAATATTTTCTAATTATATTATTTGTATTAATGGAAAGTAATTTTCAAAGCTTTGTTGTTTTTTTTTTAACTGAAGTATTATTTACAGTAAGATATAGATTTACATATTATTCAGTGGATTAGAACTATGTAATATCACACTAAAGTTATTAGGACGAATTACCTAAACAAAAATTTAGTCATATTTTTAAACTGTCCGTTCATATATTTTATTATGATTATAATAATACTGAATGAAACTGAATAAAATATGAATTAGTTTACTTCATATTTGTCGTTATTTGCCATTAGTAATATTCATAAGGTCCCTCAAGGTTATAATACTTTATTTCTAATTGTTATATCTCTTATAAAGATTGATTCTTTAACTGTATTTTGTTTAATTTCTTCTTGGTTTTTCCTTAAACTTAAGAAGTTCCATAACTGTTTTTAAGAAGTTCCTTTTTTTCCAAGTTATTTCAACTGGTATTATTTAACTTTCCACCTTATTTCGGGCCCTCTTTCTTTTTTTCTTCTTACTTAATAATTATTTTATATAAACATAAAAATGCCATTCTTTTAACATGTTCAAATCAGGTTATAATTTTTCTCCATACCGATATGAAGATATTCTCATTCTCTCTATAAATTCTCTTGTTCATAAATTCTTAGTTTAACAATAAATTAAGATGACAAATCATAAAGGTACATAAGTAATAAGGTAGTATTGTAAACATATTAAGCAGAATATAATAGGATAAGATGAGAATATAGTAATATTAAAATTGTGAAAGAATTTAGAATATATGTTGTTTTTCATATTGATGAAGGTCTGAAATTATTAATTTGAATAAAATATGTTTTATTTATTTTTGTTCTTCTGTGACCGCACTCCAACCATCTTTGCCTCAAATGGTATCTGCGGTCAACAACAAATGCCTTATATTTTGTGCATTATTTACATAATGTAAAGTTTGGTTAAATAAAAAAAAAAGTTATTTAAGTCTAAAAACATACTATACATAATTTATGCTGGATTTATTTCTATTGTATTACTTCATTCATCTTTTATTTTTTAAACGATAAACGATTAATGCTACAGATGCTTGTGGGTAGTGCAGTCGTTAAATCAACTTCAATTTTATGACATTTTAATTATGCTGGTAATCAATTACTTTTATTTACTACCTAACAACCTACAAGAGAACGAGCTAACTATTTAAATCGAAATAACGTCTAATAAATAAATTTAGTTAATTAATTTTATATTAGAATTGATGCATTTACTAATAATGAAAGTATTAATTATTATAGATTTAATTGAAATTTTGTGTTAGATTTTGCAAATAGGATTCCCTGACATTCTATTGAGAAGTAATAAGAGAGCATGCAAACAAACCATTATGCTGCTACTGCATTGAGATCCTCTATAGAGCTATTTCCTTACCGGTGACAAATCCTTAAGATAAGATTTGCTGTTTGGGTGTATCCGGCAAATACTAGGCAGTGTGAATGCACTGAATGCAGACAATGGCTACACTGAGGGTGTCAGATCGCAGCTCGCCATTCAGCCGCCTCTTTTTCCCCGTAAAGAAGCGGACTTAGCTGACGTACAGTAGGGCTAACGTAATTGGGGAAGGGCGTTCCATTGAGGATCAGGGGGTGAATGGGGTACCGCTAGGAAGGCCAAAGCCCACCTTAGGACGGGCTAACCCACTCCTCTCACAAAGGGTGGACCCATCTCTTGGAAGATGACAGCTGTATGGAGAGGGTCATCAGCTGGACATTCGCTATGTTATTCAATAACTGCTACCTCTCCTCATCCTTCTGCCTCGATAATGAGTCCCCTCTTGCTTTTCTTACCTAGGATGGAAAAGCTTTTCAAAAAATTCTTTAACTTGCACCTGTGACACCTGTTAACTTTCAATTGTAAGCACGCTTTTGCCAAAAAAAAGAAAGAAAAGAAAAAGAAAACTGATAAACTACAATAAAACATAACGGTACTAATTGATAGAATCCAAGTATTTATCATGTTTGTACTTCTCCTAAAATCGATTTCGAATTATAATTTACTTTAAAGTATAATAAATCAAAATTTTTGTTTTAATGGTTACATATCTTGAGAAAGTTCCATTTTTTGCAGAATACCATCCATACTTTCTGAGAGAAAATGTAACAGTAGAAGAGCCGGGAAGAAAAAAAGGCAGTTATCTCAGCCCAATTTTTGGTTACTTTAATTTAATTAAATTTAAATATTCGTAATTTAATTTATTTAAAGAAGAGTAAATTTTCTGAAATATTAGCCCTAAAAGAGCAATTTACGTCTAATAGTTCTCGAGGTAAAGCAAAGTTTCTTAAAAATCTACTGTAAGATTAGTAGTTAGTTAATTTATTTTGTGAAATCTATATCTCAGGAACTATGTGACGTACAGTGTCTATTAGTGCACAAATTAAAGCTAGTTTAATGGACTATAAAGAAGTTTACGACCTTTACCTTCGTAGAAATAGTAGTTTTCATGATATTTGCTAAAATAAATTGATTTATAGTTGTTCGGACAATAAGTTTGATTTATGAAAAACATCATTTCAGAAACTATTGGACCTACAGTTGTCTGCCAGCGCTCAAATTAAAGCTACGTAAATTTACTACAAAATAGTTAACTATGTTTATCTTTGTAGGAGTAATAGTTTATATGATATTTGACAAAATAAGCTCAAAAAATGTTAATTTCTAGTTGTTCGTATAAAATATTGGATTTTTGTAAAAATGTATCTCTGGATCCATAAGACGCACATATGTCTGCCAACACTCAAAATAAAGGAAATTTAACTTTCTATAAAGTAGTTTATGACATTTATCTTCCTAGTTTTTATGATATTCACATATGAATATAAATTTGGAAAATGAAAATTTGTCCGAACAAATATAAATCAATTTATTTTAGCAAACTTCATGCAAACTACTACTCCTACGAAGATAAATATCATAAACTACTTTATAGCTCATTAAACTAGCTTTAATTTGTGTGCTAATAGACATCTGTACGTCAAATGGTTTTTGAGATATAAATTTTTCAAAATAAATTCACTAACTATGTCCCATACTACTTTTTTCTGAAACGTTGCTTTTTAAAAAGCTATATCTCGAAAAATATTTAACGTAAATAACTCTATGAGGGCTCATATTTTAGCAAATTTACTATACTTTAAATTACGTTCTCTTAGGTTTTCTTGTGTTGTTCCTACTTTTTAAGATATAGAGCTCCGAATTTTTTTTTTTTTATTGGTTTGAAACAGCCGCCATTTTTTATTCCCTCTATGCATACTTGGCCGACTCGTCAATTTTGGCTAGTAGTTATACATAATTTATGTTAATGTAATAAAAAATTGAGGTGAGATAACTGCCTTTTTTCTCCTCTTGGGCTCTCGTACTAAAAGAATTCTTTATTTTCGGTTGAGCTCGCATGATTGAATCAATTTCAAGTAGTCTTTTTTGAACACAATTTCCAGTTAAAAATTAATTTTTTTCGTGTAGATCGCTGTCAAATTTGAACATTTGGTAAATTAAATCTCATGTGTTTTCAGAATATCTCATGTTGAGGGAAATTCAAATATTAGGTGACTGTTGGTAAGAGCTGTGGGAAAAAACAAATAGTTTTCAACTATTTATTGAATACCAACGTTTCGCACACACTATAGGTCTTCGTCAGGGTTAAAATAATAAGATGCAAAGTAAGTAAAGCTAGTGTAAGAGTGTAGAGGTGACATTCGAAACAGCTATAAAGGTGTGTTGATTTATTTATTTATTTTATGCCGACGTTTTGACCTGAGTTTCAGGTCTTCATAAGGGGTTGTGGCGTAGAAGGTAGGCTTGCAACTGCGGGTAGGGTTGCAAGCCTACCTTCTACGCCGCAACCCCTGATGAAGACCTGAAACTCAGGTCGAAACGCCAGCATGAAATAAATAAATATGGTTTTGTTTATTTATGTTGTTCTTTGCTGACCGCACCCCCCGACAAACTTCTGCAATCAAAAATAAATACCTAATAAATTTATTTTCATTCATCTTCAACTTCTTTATAATTTTGATTTACGCTTTATGTTAGTTTGTTTAAATAGATGATACCTATTATACCTCTCCCTTATATTTTTATAACTCATACTTTTTATACCTCTCCCTTTATATTTTTTTATTTGAATGAAACTTCTGTACATTAGCTTTACCTACTTAATATCTTTGATAATAGACCTGCATTGGTGATCGAAACATTGGTAAACAATAAAAAGTTGTTTTTCTGACAGCAGTGCCGACTACCGTCTTCTAATTAACATACGGTCAATCATAAAATATTTTAATGTCCCTCAACAAGAAAATTCTGAAAACATCTGAACACAACTGAAAAGAACAGTCTGTCAATAGGTCTTCTCCGGGTATGGTTGCGATAAATTTTTACAGAAAATAATTTTTCTTTAGTATTTTTAATAACTGAACCCACGGATTTAAGTAAAAATGTACATTAATATTGGATAAATATTTAAGATATGTAAAATTTTTACATGTTACGGAAATAGATGACCATATAATCTTCAAAATGGTCCTTCTCTAAGAACTAAGTATTATTGCTGATCTTATTATCTTCTCATCTGGGTTAAGGGTGGTCTAAAATCAGAGATAAGAGAGATAAGTATTTTAAAAAACACAAAGATAAAATAACTGATCCATAATTTATAATTCTCTGGTTTGCAGCGTAATGTTGGTTTGTTTAAAGCGAGAACAAATTCCAATGTTGCATCATGAAGAAGGGAAGTTGAAAATCAATATCATAAAATTTATGTTGAGTAAACTATATTACGTGTAAATATTATACTAAATAAATAAAAAAAAACAACAATACGTAAACAGAAAATGAAAGAGAAATTCACTTATACAATAATTCATACTCTTTAATTAGATATTTAAATTTGTTTTTTTTGGCTAGATTTTCAAAGTCTGATTCGACTCTGGTTGAAGCTATGATTCATAAACAAATTCTATGTTGTATGGAACCTACTAGAAAATTATAGGGAAAATCTCTGTTGAGGAAATTTTCCTCATATCTCTCACCGTTCGTTCTATTAGTAAAAATTACTATTTTTTTTAGCAAAATTTCTATTAGTAAGTAAAATATTGATTTTCGATTTCTGTTGGTAATATTTTCTTTATTTTGATGACGTAGCTCAGAACAATCGTTCATTCAATTAAATGAATTTAGCAATTGTTGCTTCTTGTCGTCAAATATATATAATGTATGAAAATTTTTCTATCAGTGAAGTGAAAGCTGGGCAAACTAAAACCTAAGAATTAAAACGTAAGGTTCATTCAAAGTATAAAGCTCACAGGAGTAACTAGAATCAAATTTAAATTTATTTCTGAATGGTGTCAAAACTGGAAAAATAAAATAAATTCGAATATTTCCTATCAAATTATATTTTGCCTTAGTGATAAACCTATACTTCCTGCTCCACAGTATCCTTTAGTAATACTCAACTTATTCTTATCGAACAGATATGTCACCTAGGACTGCATCTGAACATACGACTGACTTGGTGTCCTAAAACATGACTGGAATACAGGAAACAGCTCGTCGATTCTGATTATTACAAAAATTATTAGACGTTTATCTTTACTTCCAACTGATTTAAAAAGATTCATTTACATAACTATAATAATGCCTACATGGATTTACGGAGTTAAACTTTGGAGCTCCAAGAACTTTGGAAACCATCTTATTCCTCTCCTCTCCTATCCAATTCTTAATGCTTCAATTATTATAATTTCCATAATATTTTAACAAACTATGATAGTTCTGTATCAGTTATTGGAGGTTTTGAGCTCGCGACAAATGTTCTGCTCTATTCGAAACTAGACAGTTTCTTAGTTCTATCACCTAGTTATATGTCGTGCTAGAACTATTCAATTCCAGCTATGGAATAGTACAATATAGTGCATCCTGGAATAGAAAAGGTACATTTTAAGTTTTACCTAAATTCTGTATTAATTTAATTTATTTTACAGTTATATAAACAATAACAATTCGAAATTTGATTATTAAAAATAATAATTTAATTTTTATTATTTATAAAACAACTCTATAAACTCGGACAGACAATGTATTGCCTCCATTGCTGCTCACCATCACAGCTGGGGACTATGCGTCACGCATTATTCACATTGCGCAAGGAGCTCCTCCCACTAAAAGGCGACCTATAGCAAGCAGGAATACATAACGTATCGATTGGTGGCCGCCATCCCGTATCACAGGATTGGGAGGCTGCACTTTTCTGATAAAGTCCTAAGCCCCAAGCAGATGGCGTTGCTCTTATCTTAATGGGGGAGTGCTTAGTTAGCGAACTGCGTGCTGTATTCGGATCCTCTCTTCACACATTTCTATAATAATAAAATTCAACTCATTTCTGGTAAAGTGTAGTAAAGATTTTTTCATCGTAAATGTTTGGTGTTAATACCGGAGCTATGGAAATGAATTTTAAGTTCTCTACTGTTAGCTGAAAGACACTAAGTACTTCGTTCTAGGGTCTTCGTCATCTGACCAGGCTTTTCGTATAAATTATTCTTTTATCATTTAATCAGTTTCTACTACATCCACTTAATACTTTTTATGTATACCATATTTATTTATTACTGTCTTGTTATTTTTTTTTACTATTATTTTTGTTATTTAATTTTTTTTATATTCTTATTTTTTCATTAGTTTAGTCTACATAGTACACATGGTATGAATGACTCCTTATAACTCTTAATACTTATTGTCCTTAATTGTGGAAGCGGAGGCGGGTGGCTCATTGGTAAGGCATTGTGCTACTCCAAGAACTGTTCGAATTCGGCTGTGGCGGATAATTATTTTCTTTCACTGTAGCCGTGAGTTAGCTCTGTGGGTTCAGGAGCCTTCCTAGGTCCACTGAAGTGAGTACCCTTAATTGGGTAAAAATCTTGCGGTTGAGCATGATTCTGACCAATTCACCAACAGTATTTTTTTACAAAGTATTGCACTCCTGAACCTTCCCATGAAGGGTGTACCACTACATATTAAATTTTAAATTGTGGCAGCTTGTACTCGTATTATTATTATTCAATAAAAACTATAATATATAAAATTATGAATTATATTTCTTTAAAGTTCATTTATTTAAGTATCAGCCTCTATCGATATCAGTGATAAACTGCTCAACTATCTTGATGCAATTGTACTTTATGGTTCATTTTAATTTATCGCGATATCAATTAATTAAGTAAAATTCAAAATTATTCAAATGGTTTTCAAATTTAACTTTTAAGTCAGGAAAAGGCTATTTTGTCGATACAATGTCGTGTTTGATTAGAGAAGAATCAATTGTTGCTCAATATCAATCTTCGCATCATGTAGGTGAAAATTTCAAATAAAAAATATTTCATATTATTATTGGGAAATTTAAAAGTATTAAATATAATTAGTAAATCCTGGCAAAATTATTGAATAATTTTAGATTTTTATCTCCTTCATTCCCCTTAATAATTCATATAGCAACGTTCCTGTTGAACCCAACAAGCAATAGTTCATATGTTTTTAATATGAATGGGAACCATTAAATCTTTTATTTTATACTAAGATGAAATTCTAACTTGTTCCAATAAATTTCAATCACTGTTATTATTTTATTTTGTGGGTGGGAGGGGAGGGGGAAGAATCATGCGTTTTTATAATCTACTGATATTTCAATTTTTCAAATGTATCTTTTATTTCGTTACAAATAATCTCAGAACTATAGTAAAGAAGTGGAACAATAAAAATATTTTGTGCAGTGAGATTACAGTGTTATATTTATTTTTAGAATAGTCTATTAATTGAAAAAAAAAAAATATTAGACGGAAATAGTAATAACAAATCGATAAATAAACACATGACTAATAATAGAAAAATAAATCAGCTATTCGAAACATCCACAAGAGGATAGTGAGCGGAGCCGACATTGTGAGAGCAAGGTGGTTACTACCAGGCCACTTGAGGTTAATATCCCTATCAATAAACTTGTGGTAGGAAACCCAGGTATAAATAGAATTGTTTCACAGAATTTGGTAAGTCACCACCAGCAAAGCGGACCCTCCCCGCTGAACATAGTATCAATGGGCACTCGGCGCCGACATACAGTGTACAAGCTAATTAAGCCTTAAAATACCTATGGTAGAAAAAGGATACCAACTTTTACTAACATATTCCATGTACCTTAATTCACTTTTTTTTCGTATTAATGGAGGGTACGAAAAAAAAAAAAAATTGGTAAGTAACTACTTAAATGCGAAGCCAATACAATAGAATCTTTGTGTGTATTTCATCTTTGTCTTTGTTTCTCTTCTCGTTTAAGCCTTAGGACTAAACATTCTGAAGAGCTACTTTTCCTAAGCAAAACAATAATAAATAAGAGAAATTTTAGCATCTGATATTTTTACAACTACAAGATAGTATTTGCTATTAATCTGAATTTCTCATAAAAAGTGAGATTACTTCCATGCTGTTTGAGTAGTGATTCTGGAAAATTTTATATAATTTCTTAGTAATATTCTTATTTCTAAATACATTGACTCACTATTAATTCTTAAAACCTAATCTAAATGTCATTGTACACCACACCACTTGAAACCCTGAAGAAAAAATTGTCTTCAGGGTTTCAATCTAATACTGCGTATTTAAAGTACTGAGACATATTGTCAAATGTTATTCATAAAACGATAAATATTTTTTAACGATCTAAAATGTACTCAACAGTAATTCCTTAAATTCATTCGAAATGGTATAAAAAGAAAATTTTAATAAAAAATAGGAATATTGAAAGAAATTTAAAAAAAAATATCATTTTCTTTAATACTTGAAGAAGTTTATCGGGGGGTGCGGTCAGCAAAGAACAACATAAATAAACAAAACAATATTTATTTATTTATTTTGTTTATTTATGTTGTTCTTTGCTGACCGCACCCCCCGATAAACTTCTTCAAGCATTAATCTACGGTCAACTATCTACATCTCATTTTCTTTAATACTTTAATAAAATATCTGAGGATCTGATAGCTAAGCGCAGGACGAGGGTCCCGGAGCGTTTTGTTCAGAATGTTGTGGCTTTGATTCCCGCTTGGGTCAGTCTATTTTGAGGCGGCACCGAGAGATGAATTTTGACGCTTCCACTCGCTCAATTGGTTCTCATTGAATGACTTAAGCGAAAAACAATATATACATATATTTGTCTCATATGTACTGTATAGGTCGTCATTGGGTTACTTGAGGCAAAAACTTTGGATCTTATTTATTTATATTGGATTTATTTATTCTATCTACATCATTGATTAAACAAAATAATTATTTATCAAATTTCTGATGAAATACTGTAAAAATTATAAATAAAGACTTATGTTTGAAGGTTTGAGACTGATTCTCCCATATATTTCTCCCATCATAACCCAAGTCTGCATTAGGTTTGACTACACAATTTTCTCACCTTCGTTTCGGTCTACTTATAGGATGTTTCAGATTTAGAAATCATTAAGACTTCATTCCTTTTTTATTCAGTGATTATATTTATTTATTCTCTATAACATATTACTTTCCAGTGATTCATCCACTCCTACGCTCCACAACTTAAAATGCCCATTTCAGACATTATCACGTTCAATCCAAAACCATAATAGAGGAAAAAATTATTTCACCCCAATTTTCCATAACTTTGAATGGTAAGAGGAAACAAAAAAACAAAGGGAAAATCAATATTTTGAGAATAGAATTTGGCGAATATTATAGACACTGCTGCCCCTACTAAAATAAACGTTATGAACTTATAGTACATAAAACTAGTTTTAATTTGAGTGCTAATAGACATCTGTACGTAGCAGTAGTAGTTTCCATGATATTTGCCAAAATAAATTCTGAAAATATTGATTTTTTTATTCGAAAAAAATGTTTCTTTTTTGAAAAACTGTACCTCAGAATACAGAAATACCTCAGATTTTGAAACAGCCGCCATTTTTTATTCCCAAAAACTATCCATCGTGAAATATAATTAATGAATAACCAATAATAAACATAAAGGAAAATAGAAGGTAATGTTTTTACGGAAAAGAAAGAGCCGACTGAATCGGGTACAACTATGGTACATTAGTCAGCATAAACTCGACATGAAATTCTATATCCTTGAAAGTTACCGGCTTTGCAAAAGGTAGCTAAATTAATATTTGTAAAAAAATAATAATACATTCAACATAATAAACTAATAGAAGTATAATATTTCCATTTGAAGGATGGCAATTTAAGAATAGACCCTAACCATCCCTATTTGGGATCAGTGCCTCGTGAAATGGAAGCACCTGGTTTGGTGGAGAGAAGAGACCTGTTACTGCTTCGGTTTTTTGCGAGGGCGTTCTCTTTGGCGGCTACTTGCCAAGTGTTATATCCAATGTCAGGCTTTTTTAGCAGGTTCATATTTACCTTTTTTTACGGAAACTCCGTTAGACTCCGTTAGGAAACATGCTCATAACTGTACACTGCTTGTACCGAAATGTTAAGTGCTAGAATGACCAATATTTGGCTAATGGAACATTCAGAAAAATATTCGTGTTCTTTAATGTCAATGAAAATCGTTAATAAATCGTCGAAATAATGAAATATATAATTTGATATATGTAAATTATTTTCCTTCCTGAAAACAAAGTAAATAAAGTGAAAGTTAAGACTTAATTTTACTGTTTCAATTTTAATATCTAATTCCTAGAAAATTGGCCAATTCATATTAACTGACCAACATATGAATTTGGTACTTAATATGAAAATTATAAATGTTATATATAACACTTGATACTGATATATACATCAATATTAATTGTTATTCAAACAGTTATATACTTTAGAAGATTATATATTTTTTACTAATCCCTCTTTATTTCCTTTTTAATTAAATTTATTGGATGAAATAAGAGGCATGAGAAAGGTAAAATATTATTGACGCTGAATGTTTCAGTAGTGCTCTTTAAAATAATGGTTTTAAACTTGGTCCTGGCGATAAGGAGGATGACTCATCGAGACCATATTAACAACCGATTTTTCAAAATTCGAATACACAGGGTGTTCAAGAATCGTTTAATACCCACTTTCGAGAGTAAAATTTCAAAATTAAACGAGGTAGGTCTTACTTAAGGTAAATGGTGTTTGTGAACATCAATTGTGATATTTCAAGTAGTCTGCTTTGTTCTCCAGCGTAATTTTGAAATTTGTTATGAAAAGAAATATTTTAAATGAAGTATTCCCATGGTAAATCAAATGAATGGAAAAAGAATATTATAAATGGCCAAAAACCGCAACAATATCTGAAAGTTTTTGTTAATTTGCGAGCGTACGGTACGGATCAAGAAAAAAATCGTGAGAATACAATTTTCTGCAAGATTATAATTAATAATTGTAGTGTTACGAAAAAACGCTGCTAAAGCTAAAACATGTTTCAACTAACGTCGTAACTTACAGTTTACATTATGACAGTTGCTGCAATGGTTGAAAAATGTGCGACAGTTCACTATTAACGCGTATGCATTTAACGCTTTACTCCCTATTTCAACTATTTGTACCTAAATTAAAATAATTAAATTAAAAACTAATTGACATAAAAAAAGTGCGTAAATTAACATAACATTGCCTTTTGTTAAAATTATCTCGAACAAAGAGCCCTGAAAATAGCTGTACTATCTTGGGCAAGTAAGAGTAGCCCGTAATAGATAACTGAGACCGTGGGAAACTCTTACGTCCTTATCACTTTTCAAATAAATAACAAATTACTATCTTGATGTAGTAGAAAGGCAAATGATGAAAGTTCGTAACTCGTGTGAAATTCGTACTTTGAAAGGAAAAACTAAAGTTATTTCAACCAATAGCACTGATAACTAACTTAATAGGACCCATTTAAACATTTGATAATTTCGTAGATAATTTACAAAAAGATGGAAAATAAGACAGTATAAAAACTTTTAATAATTATTTTATAAACAATTCTTGTTACTAAAAAACAAAAATAGACCGTTGTAGTCCTTGAGACGCGCCTTTCTATTCCAGGGTCGCCTTTACTAATAGTCCAGTCCAATTTTAGTTTCAAGCTCAGAATCAAAGATAAAAAGTTGAAAATTCGTATTTTGATTATCTTGGATGTTGCTTTAAAATTCTCATAAAGGGGTTAACAAAAAAATGTTAAAAATCTTTATTTTGTGAATATTTGGTTTCCAAATTTATTAATACACTGACAGATCCCGCAATTCTTTGATATTACTAAATTTAAGGGTTAATGAACAGAATTGAAAGCCATATTACAATTATTGTATTCAGTTAGATTTACGTAAACATTACTTTTTTCACCCATATGTAATATAGGAACCCATCAGAATTTGTTTCACTGGGTTTTATAGGGTATATCAATATTTTTATTCATTTTACAGCAAAACACATGGCTCTATTTATATATAATATTGATATAGAGGAACCCGTTGTGCAATGCAAATTATTGAAAAAATTATGGACAAAACACAAATGTACTAAAATATTGGTTGCTTCCTTTGTGTATCATAAGGAAAAAGTATTTCTAATTGCATTAAATGAGTTTAAATTAAAAAAAAATGCATAAAAATCAATACATGCCCCCCAGTTAAGTGGGGCGAGGAAATCTTTTAGAAAGAATAAAGTCAGATTGCTTTCATGCGTATTTTATAAACCTCAAATATGAATTTTCAAAGTAATAGAAAAACTTTGCACAATATTTTCGCCTTTAGTTTCTTTTATAAATTAAAAAAAAAAAATAGCAACTTAGCCAATCTACTCGAAACTTAAGATTTAACTAGGGCCCTATAAACTACTCTAAATTGAAAATTGTACCCAATTAAAACAAATTAGAGATATAAAAGAAAATTATCGACATTTTTTTTTTCTATTTCAAACTAATATTTCTCTCTTATAAGGGCAATGTAACTTAATGGTGTTAACATGGATTGGAAAAGGAGAAATTCAGTTTTCCAACGGTCCTAGTAAGGTAGAATTTGGATAAAATACAAAATAATTACGAACAGTGCACTTCGGGAGGAAAAAATCTCAGATTAATTAAGTCTCTAATTTTTCGTTTCTCGAAAATGGTATTTAAGAGTTTTAAACAACGCTTAAAACGAATATGGCAAATTTTGTTCACTGACTTTACGAAAACATAAAGAGATTTCAATCCTTGTGATTTTGTAAATTTTTATAAGTAATATTTTTCTTATACTTCAAAAAAGAAACCAATGGCTGCGAATATAATAAAATTGAAACAATGATATACATAAATTATATATTTTTTGTTTTCTTTCAGCTCCTTCAATTTGATTATTTATCACGTTGCAAATATATAAATACTATGTAAGTTACGCCCAAATAATTTTTACCATTCTTCATATCAGTGTTTCTAATAGTCCAATTTAGTTTTTTTTTTCTCAAATATTACAATATACTATTATTTCATCACATATATAGTACATAAAAAAATGAAAATGTTTTGAGCTACCCGCCAATAGTGTTGAAATTTGATCATGTCTTTTTTGTACTGAAGAAATAGAGTGAGTAACTCCAAACCTTTCCCCAAGATGGTGCGTGACAAAACGGCGTGTACTAACCAGTAGTTGAAAAGTTTATTGCGGACAAAGATTCGAACCAATCACTTTTATTACTTGTTTTAATATATGCATGTATTAAAACAAGTTTGCTAGTTCTGTTTCAATATTACCTATTTATTAATATTTATAATAATGATATTATGCAATAAAATATTAGTACTGGATTTTTTTAATTAATGTATTTTCTTAATTTGTTTTTAAAAGAAAAGAGATGGGCAGAATTAGATTTAAGTTTTGGATTCAGCACACTTTAAAATATGTTTTAAATGATATGTCATTAACCAAAATCTACCATTCAACTAAAAAAAATTTTTTTTTTGCAAACCTTATTTAAATATAAGGCAAACTTTTTTCCCACGTGAAGCCTTCTTCAATATCTACACAATATCTGCTGACTCACTAAATCTGCTCGATGGTCCCGCAGTATCTTAAGTCTAAACACAATATACTTATCTCAGCTCTAACGTAAATACTCTTGTTCCGAGCTGTTAGTAAATCCCGTAACTGTAATCTTTCCTATAATCGAGTAGCTTCTAAAAATTGTCTTTCTCAGGCCTTCTTTGTCAGTATTTATTAGTTTAAGGAATTGAGAGATATCTCTATCTGAAGTAAATAAACCATGTTTTATCATTATTAGGTAAGTATCCTTACGAATTTCCGAAGTCATTTTTGTCTTTTACGTTGTCAACCCCACATCTTTATTAATAAACTTAATAACGAAATGAAGAAAGTTGTTTATAATAATCCTTTTATTATTATTATTTTTTTGAGAGCATTATTTTTAAGCATGCAACTACCATTTACTTTTTTACCACCATTTTTATTTTATTTTATTTTTAATGTAATTAATAAGTTGAAGGCTACTCTTGGTAAATCTAGTTTAAAAACCAATAATACAACCTGCTCTACTACTTTGACTACCATTCATGCGATAGTCAAATTATTTTGTTTTGTTAGATAGGTGTTTACCTTACAAATAATAAGGTTTCGAAGTTTTTATAGTTGTATTTTTTTGGTAAAAGTTTTATAAAAAAAATAATAAAAAATAATTGATTCACGACAATCAGTTCTGTGAAAAGTGCTTAACTTCCTACCCCTTGTCTGCACTAGCTTCGGAAAAATTATACTTAAAAAGTTAAAAGTCTTAACAGAATAAGGGACACTTCACTACTCGTAATAGTGATAACTAATAATTTGAAATTTCAGATCTAATTTAAGCTTTAATTCCATGGGGTCAAGTATAGATAATTTCTGATTAACATTAAAGGATTCGAAACTAAACACGTGTTTAAATTTAAGACTACACTGCTGGTTGCTAAACAGTTTGTTGGGAGGAGAGTGGGCAAAACATTAATTACCCACCAATTTTGGACAGATTATACAAAAATATTTGAATTTTCCCGTTTATAATATGATGTATTGTCTCATAATTGTTTAGGTGAAATATACCTTACATGATTTATTAATTGTCTGGTTGGAATTTTAAAGAGGGTTTAGAAGCCAGGAACCGTTAAAAAAAATTACTTTTACTGATTTTTAAATTAATTTTTATCAATAAATTCATTTTGAGAGCTACATTTAACTTGGATAATCTCAAATCTGAAATATTTTGATTTTCCCAAACCTGCTGGATTTGAATTTTTCAAATCCCATCAAAGGTCAGGGTTGTAGGGAAGTACTGTTACTTGACCATCGGTTGGGCAAGGAGACGATTTTGTAAGAATCACGCTCAACCCCAAGATTTTTCTCACAGCTACAGTAACAGAATAAACAATCATCCCATTTTATATTTATATATTACTATTATTTATTGTCAATTATCTAAAAAAAACCCGATGATTTCCTGATTGTTTATATTTGACTTGCCATTGTTTGATAACTTTCTATTCAAAAATCTATTGAAAATCAACTCAAATTTTGGTCTTAAAACTGCAAATATATCTTTTTTTGCCTTTTATGACAAAGACTTCCTTGATTTTACATCTTTATTATTGCAAATGTCATAAACTACCTCATGCAATATATCAAATGGAAATGTTGACTGTTTCTCTTGTTTAGCGATTCTTATTATAAAATATAGCTAGATGAATATTTTTCATTTAATTTTTTTATTTGCAAATATTTTGGAAACCCGTAAAGGCCCACCGGCCATCTGTTGGAAAAGTTTACAAAATAAATAGATAATAATAAACTATGTACAACGACCTTCATAGTGTTGATTTGATTTTATCTTTGCTTATTGTAGATCAATATCTCTTTATAAGTAAACTTTGCACTTTTTTTTTATTATCATAATGGCTCTCGTTTACTGTAAATAACGTTTCATTCATTGAAAAAGAACATTTTCTTGTTGTAAAGTAATATTTACACTACAGCATTAACAAACCGTTAGGGCGGTGCCTTAGAAAGACAGACTTTAACCTAGAAAAAGGTAAGAGGAAGACCCTAGGGTAACGGAAAGGTCCTGGTAATGGCCTGGACCTACGAACTTTTTAAAAGACATTCCGTTATGATCTATACGGTATGCTAATCGTCACGTAATTCAAATATTTTAAATAATTAATTCAATTATAACCATAATTCTCAATGCTATTAATTTTTCAATGCTCTGCTGCAATTTTGCTCCTTTTCAGTGCTACTGATTTTTAACTTCTAAAAATAATACATTCGTATCCACATATTATAATAAAGTTTATTTATTATAATTTTCTGGCCTTCTATATTTTATTTAAAAAGTGATTATAATTTATTCTATCATAACTAACATATATTTTTTTAAATTAAAAACAAACTGTTAATGGCTGACAAACAATAAAATTTTCATTAAAATTAAAAACTATGACTCATTTTTCAAATCATATATATATTAACTATGAATAAAGCGATAAATTTAATATTTTAAACATTTTATTTTATTAAATATATGTAGATAAGTTTCTGTCACTTTGGAAGACTTTATATTTTAATAAGATATGCAAAATGATTATTATTAATTTTATCTCTTTGGAGAGCGAGAAAGCAAGAAAATAATAAAAAAAAATAATTTATTTATCACACCTTGTGTTCTAGTATACAGTCATTACAATGGCATGTGTTATACATTCTGAGGATATTGCCGAAGTTTTTCGCACTATGGATTTTTTAATGGAATGAGGTACTGTTATTTGATAAGTTTTGAGTCTAAATCAAATTTTAAGACTAAACGAAAAGCAAAAAAAAAAAAAAAAAGAAAGAAAGGTGCGCTGGTAAAGGTTGGAAAATTGACAATATCCTTAAAACATAGACCACATTTTCTGTTTTAACCCAGTGAAAATCAACTTGAAATTAAAAAATATTGCATAGATTAGTGGTAGTGAACATGTACAGTGGGACTCTGTGTATACGATATTAAATTACAATACAATTTTCATGACAGTGAAGAAGTCTATTAAATCATCCACTATGGAGAAAAGAACGAAAGGCTTTTACATTTATAAATAAGCCTTGTTCTAAAATCATAAGAAAAGTACCAATTTGTTTTTCTTTTGTATTCTATTGGGAAAAGAACAATCACCTTTGACTTACCCAGACTTAAGTCAAATCTTTTATCTTATTGTTCTTTGAGTTGTAGTGGTACATAATTTGTTACTTTGACAATAAAAAATGTAGAATACCTCCATTCTTATTTTTTTTTTTTTGAGACTATCGAATAAGGGATACATTAAAAAGAAAGGGTAAAATTAACGAGGAAATTTTCAATAAATGTGATAACAATTTATGGCATATACAAAACAGAGCTATCGACAATCATAATACGAACTCTATTTTCAGTATTATTGAATTTTAATTAATATCATTAATTTATATGCGTGTTTGTGTAATTCTAATTGTATGTGAAGGTCAATGACTACTTCATATCACATTAGAATGTTTATCTTTTTTTTTATTGTATTTGTTGTACAGACCGAAATGGATTGTAAAAGGAAACTGTAGGGGTAAAAAAAATTGTTTATTATATCCTATTACTGTATCTCTTTTTTTTTTATGATCATACCATGTACGTGTAATTTATATATGTCCGATTACGGATTGATAAGTATGCTGTGTGAGATAGCAACCTAATTGTATTTAGGCAGCATAGATAAATAATTAGCATAGATAAATAAATAGCATAGATAAATAAATAAAGTATTTCTCTCTCTAAGAACCTACTAATAATAGGCGGCATGTATAAGAACTATTGTTGAAGCCAATATACATTCATATGTATTGAGTAGGAAAATGCACCGTTATACACTTTCTTGGCGCCTAACTGTACAATCGTCCGAAATTAACAGTACCTGTGCGGAAGTTAGGTACAAAGAATAATTGCTGAGACCATTGAATATGTACAGTTACCAAGTAAGATCATCCCAGCATCCTCAACCTCCCCCCTATTGGTGAACGGACCAGCCAATGGCGTTGTGAGTTAGGACTGCGCAAGCGCCCCACTACCCCGCCTTAAAATCCTGCCCATCGAGGCCTGTCCAGTTAGTACCGTTACAGCTCTCAACGAATGTGGATCCTCTAGTTCAGGGGTGACAGTTATTACGGAATTCCAGCGGGAATCAACATCAACATCGAGTGTCAAACAACAAGGTAAGCAATCTCATCATTTCTAATCAAAGTGAAGCTAAAACATTATCTTGAGTTACAATTATAATTTTTAATGCATTAATTAATTTAACTAGTAGTACTTTTTTTTTTATATAGTTACTACGTATATCTAACATAACTGAACAGTTTAGTTAAGATTTGAATGTTTTAGCTTCACAATTATTTGAATATTATTAATATTAGAATATTAACTTTAAAATATTTTTGTATTATTTAATTCTTTTTTTTTTCAAAATAATATTGAGTGTGAACTTTTCAATAACCATTTAAATGCAGTAACAGACCTTCACGTTAGTATCCGTTAAGGACAAAGCTTTCTACTCATTGTATCTCTAGGCTCATCTCAAGTAATCAGTATATTATGTGGGAGGATGTCTAAAATTATGTTTAAATTTTGAAAGAGATGGTCAGGGTTACTTATTTGAAATTATTTAGACAAATATATA
>NW_027108830.1:648174-649661 GCF_000696795.3 Halyomorpha halys | reverse complement strand
TATATTTCATTAAGTCCACTGTAAATCAATCATTATAAATCCGTCCAATTTTCAGATGCATTGTTTATGTTTTCATCCTGACAACAAAGAAGTAAACACGCCTTCCTATTTCCAAAGAGTTGTTGGAAATGGAATTACGATTAAACAGGACATCTTTCCTGTTTATGACATGGATTTAATATCAAGCAGCGGGACAATTCGATTATTAATGAGGTTAGGTGACTGAGTCAATGGAGAACGTCACGCAAAATAACTTCCTCATTTTTCTCCCAGTTTAAATGAAAACAACTTGATAATCTCGTTCCTGGTTGTAGCTTTATCTACTACCATGGTTTATTTCGACGTTGGAGCGTCTATCCCAATGCCTTATCGACGAAGAAGGAGCAATTATTGTTCTTATTATTTACTAGTAGGACCAGGGTCGTATACAAGCCTGAAAGTCCGACGATTGTCTGAGGCCCCGAACTTGAAAACCTGTGTTCCAGAGAGAGGTCTTAGCAATTGTTTTTCCTGTTATTTGAGACCATCAAATAGGCATTGATCATATTCATAATTACAACCTTTGTAATAAATCACTCCATATTCGTCTGAGGTATTGAGGTTCTAGGAGGCTCAAGTTAAAACCTATCGGAGGGCCTGACATTTCTATGAGCGGTCTCAAGTAGGGTTCAACTTTCATATACCTGCAGTACATACAGCATAATGCAGTAAAAGGCGTCTGTCGAGATATTCAAAAGGATTATTTTGATGTGTATGAGTTAATTTCTATCAAAACTTAGTATATCCAAATTTGGAAAGGTATTTAAAAGTTATTAAAGGAACATATCATGTAGATAAGTTCATTTTTTGATTCGTAACGCCAATTTGACTGAATTAGTTAATGGAGTAAAATTTTAATTTTTCAAAAAAAAAAAACTTCACTTTTAGAATAGGATATATTAACTATTATAAGAAAATTCCTCATATGCATTTTAAATTATCACTTCGACTAAATACTATGAAGGTGGAAATTATTTTGGATATCATGTCTCATAGCCTTTGGCACAATTGTGCTTATGAGGTACTGGATTCAGTATTTTACCGCCCCCATTTTTCTCTCCAGAGAGAGAATTTAAAAGTTATTTAAAATAAGTAACGAATAAAGTCAAAATGTGACAACTGAACTTTTGTTTGAATTTTACAAGCCTGTCAGTTTATGAATTTTCTTTCAAAATCTAATCTTTTTTCGTATATTAAATAAAATAAATTGTTATCACTAGCAAATATTCCCTCCGATTCATCACGACCTCTGTGATCCGGATGCCTCCCCGATCCGATTGTTAATGGACGTCCCGTTATCCGCCCTCAGGTAGCTCGCACTTCATTAATATTAGATTTTTTTGTGAATTGAATTAAACACATTGTTAACGTTTGGTTAACAAATATTCCTTCTGATTCATCAGGACCCCTGTGATCCGGAAGCCTCCCCGATCCGATTGTTAAAGGAC
>NW_027108830.1:576053-648079 GCF_000696795.3 Halyomorpha halys | reverse complement strand
ATCAGGACCCCTGTGATCCGGAAGCCTCCCCGATCCGATTGTTAAAGGACGTCCCGTTATCCAACCTGAGGTAGCTCGCACTTCGTTAATATTAGATTTTTTCGAGAATTAAATTAAACAAATTGTTAACGTTTGGTTAACAAATATTCCCTCTGATTCATCAGGACCCCTGTGATCCGGAAGCCTCCCCAATCCGATTGTTAAAGGACGTCCCGTTATCCGCCCTCAGGTAGCTCGCACTTGTACCGTTAGCTATGCTTTCGCAACAAACCTTGTAACCTTTTTTTTTATACCTTCCTTTTCCCACTGTTTTTTTTTTAATGCTTGCACTATTTTTTCTACCTCACATCACTTAGCCCATCCTGTCGGACGATTGTTTTATGGTCTTGTACCGACGGTGCAAAAGCCACACTAGAACTGTTTTTTTTAACTTGAAAAAACCGGATAAAACATCGGGTAACGTAACTAGAGCAAAACTGGGATGTCTTATACATATTCGAATACTATTGATTTTTTTTAACTTTCAATCTAATGGCTCATTCATCTAGTACGATTATCGAAACAACATATTTTTCAGTTTGTTAATTATTCATTAAGTCCATTAGAAAACTTATCAGATAAATAACTAAATTTTATTCTTAAAAAAACAGAACCATATATACATAGTTACAGATTAATAAAATAGCTATATTGTGCTAGAAAAATACTAATAATAACGAATATAAATAGCACAAACTTTGAACTTCCTACTAATTATAAAATTATGATATCAAATTAGTATGGCTAGATATATAATCATTTTTTTTGTCCTTACATTTGTTAAGATAAGATTTGTTCTTTTCTTGTCATTTTTTTTTGCTTCCGGTAGAGCTAAAAACGAGCCGACAGTACAAAAAGGTCTCCTCTTAAGGGCAAATAAACGGAGAGGCGGAAATAGGTACCGTTTGGACAGGTACCGCTAGCCGCAAGTGCCAATATCTTCCTCCCTCAAGTGCTTTAGGTACACCCCCGCGGACCGGTACCGTTCCATCCGGGCTCATGTTTTTTGTCCCCTTCGAGTTACAGTTAGAACGCCAGCATTGTGAGCAATAGCTCTCAGAAACTCACAATCCGAGCATCGAGTTACATTTTGAGTAGTTCCAACGCGTATTTTTAAAGAACAAGGTACTTATGGAACAAGCATTACTATTTATGATGTATTCAGTCAATTGACATGGGCTTGTTGAAAAGTTTGATCTATTTCCTAATTAAATACCGGATTATTTTCTCAAGTATCCTTAATCTTACCGTTACGGTTTATCATTTTGACATCTCTTCGTGGCACCATTGCATTCTACGTTATAGGTCAGCAGAGAGTAGTCTATCACAAAATGGCGTTATCTTGAACACCACATTAAACAGGAAGGCTTCGTGCGCTATCTAATTGTCATCTCTGATTACTTGCAGACGCCTACCAAATGTTTTATAACATTTCGTTTAATTACCGATAGAAGCTGACTGTAACTAGTTATTTATCGTCTCGTGCTTTACTTTGAGTAAATGAAAACAATTTTTGTTTGAAAAGTTAGCAACCATTTAAGAATAATATTTTATAACTAGAATTAAATATTATTACATAGATAAAGCCCCTTGTTTAACTTTTTTTTTTTTTTGTTTACAGAGAAAATGTGCTCAAATATGCCTATGACCTACAACCAAACAGCAAACAATGAGAATGGAGTCTTAGACCTGCGAGTCTACAAACAGGGCGAAGAGGTCCCAGGTCAGCTCACTCCTCCAAGAGATAGTAGTCCTGTTTCAGTTGTTGGCATTGTAAGCCCTGTAGCAGCTAGCACTCATGTACCAACATCAGTTGGTACACCTATTTCAGTTGGAAGTCCAATTCCAGTTGGAAGCCCTATTCCAGTTGGAAGCCCGGTTTCTGTGACACCCACCCTCGCAGTGACACAGAGGGTCCTGGCTGCGGCACAGGCTCAGCACACCCGCCCTTTCAAGGCCTACCCAAAGGACCCTCTAAGTTTATCCAGTGCACAGGATGAAACCTATTTCCGATTCAGAGATGAAATGTTATCTCAGGTGAAGAATGGAAAAGCTTGTCAGAGGAAACGTGCTGCCAGTCCTCAGCAATCTCCAGACAGCAGACAGGAACATTCGGAAGAAAAAGATGCTGCTTACTGGGAAAGGAGGAGGAAAAACAATGAGGCAGCAAAAAGGTCGAGAGACGCTAGGAGGGCGAAGGAAGACGAGATTGCTATTAGGGCAGCTTTTCTAGAACAAGAAAACCTCAAACTGAAGTACCAAATAGCAGTACTGTCAGAAGAAACAGCTCACCTTAGATGTATGGTTTACAAGGCAGATCACCACCCAGCGGTCATGGCGAGGTATCCTCCTATGGTTTAGATCTAACTGCACAATTTACACAACTGCAGAATTTGTAGATAGTTTCTATAGATATTCGTTTTAAAATCACATTGTAAATATTATTGTGTTAAATGTTCATGGTGGGCTCTTCTAAAGGTCTAAGAATGATTTACTTGTTCCCTATCTAATAGTTTTAATTAAAAACTAAATGTAATCAATCACTTTAAATCAGATATTCAGTAAGAAAAATAATTATTTATTAATTATTAATCAAAATTAATTTTTTAAAATCACATCATTCATTTTTATGTGTAATTGCAGTAACTTTAAGTAATTGTCATACACTTTTTACCAACACTTTAATTTGATAAGATTTGATTCTTTGAAAATTTATTTATAACTAAATAAATTTGTTTATATAAAATTATTTATTAATAGCTAAGAACAGTTACTCCAATTTAGGATACTGCAATTCTTAAGAATATATTGTTGTGAATTTCGGCTCAAGTCCTCTATTCAGGACATATACAGTCTCAGACTGAGATTGTTAAATTATTTCCCGAGACCACCGTGAAATAAATATTGACTGACCCAGGTGGGAATTGAACCCACAACCTTCTGAACCAAGCACTCTGGTGCTCCATATTCTTCTCAGTATGCTAATGACTGGCTTTGCAACAATTATGAATTCAGAAAACAAAGTTATAGGCAGTCTCGAATAAAATAGCATTTTATTTTCATTCTGTTACTTTATTATCTTTAAATTAATTTTACAAAACATTTGTAAATATTATATAAAAATTTTAGGCTTGTATTATAGGATTTCTTAATATATTCCAAAAAGTCTTATGGATTCAAGATTGCCATCCCATATTTTATATACCGAATTTCTACCTCAATATGAATTAATCCATTACTATTTACTCTTTAAAGTATGACAAATTGTATATTTATTTTGTAAATATGTATTTTTTTGTAAATAATTTGTAATTATGTTATTTAAGTGATTGCTGATGTAGTAATATTCAGAAAATAACTATTTTATTTTTGTTTAGTACAAAAACTACCATTGTACCTCCACCATAAATTCATGTTGTAGTATAAAATATTCTTTTCATGATTTGTGTTTTTTTAAGAAAAATATTTTAGTTAAACTATTATATATTTTTCTCAGTCTAAGAATTATCTATTCTGGTAGTTTTATTTATTTTAAATTCCATAATGGGATTGAAAAAGGGCTTTAAATAGTGGTAATGATACTTGTTAAGAATATTAGACTGTCTTACCTAATGTAAACTTATAAATTTTCCTCGCGAATAAGGGCAACTTGTACCTTTTTTTTTTATACCTATATTGTAGATATGTGTTGTTTTAGTGGAAGAAATTATTTATGTATTACCGAGTCTATTTTTTTAATATATTTGTATTATTATTATTTAAAACATAATCAAAGGTGCTGTTACATGAAATGTCAGTATATGACATCACACTCTTATGTATGAATATGGATTATATGTTCTTAAAAAACAAAACCAATTGTTTGCTCAAGAGTGTTTAAATATTGTTCTTGGAATTATTTTTATTAAAAAATTAATGAAAAATATTTTGTCATTTTTTAATAAAACCTATAATTCTTATATTTTAATAATTATTATGTTAAAACCCTTAGATTAGACAAACTCCTTCCTCCCTTATCTTTTTTTCTCTCGCTCCTAAATTTGTTTACCCAATTAGCATTTCTCAGATAGCATCCTAAAGATGAGGTATGGCATTAGTTCAAATTGATTGATTAGTACAGCTTAGAAATCTGCTCTGCATGTTGCTATCAGATCATTAGGGTTTAAATATATTGAATAATGAGGATAGAAATGCTTTTCTATCTCATGATGAAACTAGTCTTGAAATTAAAGATAATTTAAGACTGGTAGCATCTATTGTCCTATACCTTAAAAATAGTGTTGACAGAGTTTTTAACTATAGACATCCCATTTCAAAGATTACAGCTCAAATATATTATTTCTGATACTCCTGGATCCTTTGGAAAATTAAAAATTATGAAACAGAAGAGTTAAGAAAAAACTTATTAAAGAAATGTACGGTAAAAGACAGCTAGCCGAGTCTTTGTTTAATATTTTCAAAAAGGTCATTTAAAAAAAAAAAAGAAAAAAGCTTTTCTATGGAATTCATTAAGGTGTCAATAGAATAAAGAAATGATGTATACAGAATGAGAGGATTTAAGTCTCAGAAAGATTAAGAGAAAATATAAAATTTGATTAAAATGTTCTAAGCTGTGTATTTGACTGCACAAGTGTGTTACCAAAGTTACACTTATTTGTAATTAATTTTTTTTTTTTTTTAATTCTTCACATTTATTTACCATGTGTTTAAACAATTATTTCAATTAGTGTAAGTTTTTTTCAGTTTAAAAATATATTGAATAAAAATGATTCATAGTAAAAAAATATTTTTAATTTATCTAGTCAGGAAGTTAAGATATTGGCTGTGTGTATTAATAAATGGAATATGGTCTGGGTGCGGTCAAATAAAACTGAAATAGTAATGACTATTTTAATTGATCCAACGTTTTGTCCCACCTTGCAGGGTTTCATCAGGGGTAAAAAAACATAAAAACACTTAAGTGGTGAAAACATAAAGGTACAAAGTGAATGAAAAATAAAAAAGATGTGCAGTGAAACATAAAAATTAAATAATAATAATTTAAGGTTTTAGACAATTAATGAAAACGGAAATAACAACAGATAAAAAAAGAAGAAATATAAATTCAGTACACTCAAAAGATGAGAAAAGGGGAATAAGAGTAAAATCAATAATAGAGGAAGATAATGAGAAAGATAGGAAATGTACATTCCACACTTGAAATCAGAGCGAAAATGAGTGTTGACAGGATGTAATAGAGAAGTAGTGGGAATAAACAGTTAAAAATATTTTACCTTTGAAAATAATTTTAAAGTAATTTGTAATTGTTCATTTACTTTTTTATTTATGTTAAGTGTTTGTATCTTTTTTAGCCCTGAAGAAGCCCTGCAACATGGGGCAAAACATTGGCTCAATTAAAATAGTCATTTCTATTGAAGTTTTATTTGACCGCACCCTAACCATACTCTATTTATTGAAGTTAAGATATGTTTCATTTTAAACTAGTACTAAAATAATACTTTAGTAAGTATTTCAATAAGATATTTTATTTATAAATCTAACAGATATTTATGTTACATTTCAACGAATAAAATGAATATAGACAAACATATAGAGAATTTAAATGTGTCAAGCCTATACATATATTTGAATTTTCTCATTTAGATTAAATTGTCATGGATTTGTGAACAAACAAATTAGTTATTTGTATTAAATTCAGAAGTATTAGTGATTAGAATTTTTTTTTTTTATCTGCAAAATTTACGATCTGAAGTGATACTGCATTTTATGATAGTTTCTGAAAAATCTAGATTTGATTAGGATAAAACGAGGTGATTTTTTTAAAAACTGAAACATAAGTAAGATTTGGAGAACCACATTGTTGGTACAGATTCAGTTATTATGCATGGATGTCCCTCATTAACTGAATTGTGGACTATCATCATAAAGTTATTTCTTGCATAAGAATATTAAGTTATTACCATTTTCTTTTTAAAATAATAAATCAATCTCTTCTTTTACAATATTATATAAATAACTTTAAACTTTCTGTCCTACCAACTCCAAGGACTGGGGTTCGAATCCAGGTGTTACAGATAATTACTTATTCTTTTAGTGTAGCCATGAGTCACCCCTGTTAATTCATTGAGCCCTCAGGGGTCCACCCAGCCTCATAAAGATGGTGCTCTTAATTGGAGAAAAATCTAGCGGTCGAGTGTGAAAAAATGGACAAATTACCTCTTTGCGCCCCAACCATCGTTCAAGAAACAGTACAACCTTATCAAGTACTGAATCCCTGAACCTCTATGGGTTATAGCGGTACAAATGTTTATGTTTAACTTTTAAATCAAATTAAAAGGAACAATCTATTTAAATTAAATGTGAAAACATAATCATTACCTGTATAATTTAATGATGATCTGTTTTTTTTTTCATTGCATTAATTTGTTGAACAGGTTGGTATTTATGCTTTTCTTTTCACTTTTTGTTGTATCTTGGATAACTAAATATAAGGACCATAAATTGATATATTACTGCTATTAAATTTTCAATATAAGAATAGATTATCAATAAAAGATAATTGTAATACCTTTTTTATTTATGCTGCAGATTGAGTTGGGAAATCTTGATAAATCAAAAGATCAGGAAAAGATGATGGAGTATATCAAGTCTTTAGGAGTCGGGATGCGCCCAATTAATGATCCATTCTTTGAAGAAGGTGACAAGATCTGTGGAGTTTACACAAGGGTTGGAATTGTAGATGAAGATGAAGAAGATCTTTGTCATAATGTGTAAGCTAAGAAGCCAATATTTTTGAAGTGCTAACTTTTTTTTTAATTTTGAGAGTTTTTCATCTTTTAAATTTTGATTAATGCATAAACAAATAAAGCTACAGCTTTTAAATTCCAGGATGAAAACTTTCCAATGTGATGTTCCAAACTGCCAATTGGAATTTGATAATCTGCTGAAATATGATCTGCATTACAATTCATGCCATAGATATTCTTGTTCAGAGTGCAAAAAGCAACTTCCTTCACCACATCTCTTGGATTTACATATTTCTGAAACACATGATTCATTCTTTAAAGCTGCATCAGAAAGAAAACCAATGGTATGTTATACTTCTTAACAATGTCATACAATTAACGTGTTGTGTTTGTGGTTATTTTTAGCTATATGGTCATGATGAACCATATGTTTGGTTTCCTTTAAGGCAGTAACCTAATTTACCTAATACTTTTTATTTAATAAAAATAATAACTAACCATTAATATTCTAACCATTTGGTTAGAATTTTAAACATTTATAGAGTAATAAATCTTTATAGGGATAATTACATTACAACCATGTCATCTCTTGGAAATTATTATACTAGTAAAAAAACAACTGACATATCCTTTATTCCAAAACCAAAGTTCAAAGTATCTCATTCAGTGCTGTGATGGGTGAGGTAACTCTTTAATTACATTTTTTCATAAGCAATTTACGTTTTTGTCTTTGTCGAAGACAATAGTTAACCGAGATGTTACAGTATTGGCTTACTATTGAGATGTCATTCTAATTTACAGTATATATTAATTTTAAATATAATAAATTTAATTGAAACAATTACTGATGAATGAATAATTAATTAAACTAACACAAAAATGTTGGTATGTCTGCAACATCGTTCCCAACTAGACCTCCACATTCTAAAAATTGTCATACACATATAGACACACTGTAAACAACTTTACAACAAATAGACTTATTTGGTATTAAGCAACTAATTTCATTACTGAATATATTGGAAAATAATGTTAAGGCACTGAATGTAAGACGTCCTGCAATAATCATTTAACTGAGTAGTCTTTATATGTACTGGTACGATAGGGGAAATCATCTGAAAAGAAGTCTATCAGTCATTTAACAACTTCTTGTCGTAAAACAAAATTTTGGAGGATTACCAAAAGATAAATATTACCTGACCTATATGAGATGGATCCAAATTTCTTTGAACCAGTTCTAAGCCTCTTGCCCCTACATACTCAACCATCGCAGCCTCTTCAAGATTTTTAAGAATTACCATTGCTAACAAGCCACCTGTTGTTCATTGACCAGTTTATTCTAATATTGCTTTAAGAGGTATGAATTCAACTAAGATGTAAGAAATTTCTTTGAATAGTCAGTGTACTGACCAAAGCAGACGTATCAATTTCTTAATTATTTCCATTTGCTTTCATGAGTAAAGCATTAAAGTAAACAAGTTGTTGAAATTAAAATGACAAGAAAACGAAACAGAGGGAGAGAAAGATATAGTGTTTATTTCTAAGTTTTATTTTGAACTGAGATTGAGAAGGATAAAAAACTAACTCCTGCACAATACTGGAAATTTCAGTTAGTTATTAATAATTTATGACATTTAAATGAAAAAATGTTTTATTTATCTGATTTAGTTCAAATGCTTTGTGGAGGATTGTTCTGTGGTCAGCTTAACTCCAAAAGACAGAAGAAGTCATTGCATCGAAGATCATAAATTTCCACATGATTTTAAATTTGATTCAGCAAGGTAATTTATAAAAAAATTTCAAATTCTAAGTTTTAGAATAATCTATTCGAGTGCAGTAATATTATTTGAGGTTCTGTTGTACAAAAGAACATTTTATGCTCTGATTTTGTGTTAAAATTATAAGGATTAATAATTATTTAATAGTTATTTTTACTATCAAGTTTATTTCACTTTATCATCAAACTTGTTCATCATGACATGATTAATTAATTTTAATATAATTTTAATATAATTCAATTTAACATAAATTTAAATTTTATAATATACAGTGTAATCTATATAACTGAGATCTTAGGATTAATGGACCTAGGATTTTTTATCACTTAAAGAGGCTTTTCACTTATCCAATTTTGCAAATAGGCAGGTTTGGAATGAAAATTATCTTATTAATGGAGTGTCCCACTCAGAGAAGTCCAAATTCACCATTTTTCGTTTAAAGAGGTGATATGTTTATAAAAAATATTTATCTAACATTTCTAATGCTTTTTCTGTGTTGTACTTTGACACTTTTTTTAAAACAAATATTCTCTTATTTTATTCCCAAATAGGAAGAAGTGCATGCAGAAACAATGTTGTCGTCAATGAGCTCTTCTGAGAAATGTGTTCACAACCTGTTCAAACCTGATAAATTCTCTTACTTAAACAGGATATTGATTCATAAAGTCTCAATTATAGAAGTAAACATTGAAAAAAATCTAAGAAATTAAATCTCAATTACAAACCTTAATAATTCTCAGTAACAGACGTATTTCAATGCAAAAAAGTGTTGGAACCTCAGTATAATTATTAGTAATAGAGGTTTCTCACATATCCAGGGTCAACTTAATCAGATTACACTGTATATATTAATTACTCAAAACAAGCTCTAATGGCAAATAAGGAGAACACTTCTCCTTATTTAATTATAAAATTAATAAATATATATATATGATTCTTCATGTCCTTGTTACAAAAGAAATTTGTATTTGAAAACAAGTATTTCTCTGGTGTATCATAAAACAGAATAGTTGGAATAAATTGTAGAAAGTTAGCATTTAGTAACTATTAAAATATTCTGGAAACATCTTTCTCTGAACATTTTTTTAAATGAATGATACAATATTAAACGATTTTTAAACATTTTTTTACAGGAAATTGCCGAAAAAGAAAACCGAAAAATCTAAGAAATTGAACGGTGGCCCTTCTGAAATAAAAAATAAACCAGCTGGTAGTAGTGGACCTTTCACATTTGGTCATAAAAAAACAGGGAAGACTTTTATAACAAAATATAAAAAAATTGAAAAACCTATTGAAATGCATGAATTGATGGAATCTCTTCCATCAGTTGATGACCAACCTAAATGAACTGGTGGCTGTAATTATTATATATGTATTTAAGCCATTATTAAAAAAAAAAAACTCTTAAATATTTTGTAATCATTACTAAAAGTATTTTTGATACAGTTTAACTAATTATGAACAAATATATATTATTCAAATTCTTATGTAATATTTTTGGATTTTATTAAATGCAATATTATTAAAACTGTGTTATTTAGAGCTACTATTAATTTAGTAATTTATTGTGAACTATTTTACTACTTGAAAATTTGTTAGCTTTACTGGAAAAACATTGATTGACCATGTGTAATTAATAAAAGAAAGATCATCCAAGTGTGGTAAAACAATAACTTAAGTAGTAAAAATACTATTTATTATTTATTAATAAATAGTAATTTCACTATTTGAGTTGCTTTTTGTCTGCACTTGGATTTTTTTCTGTTTATTATTACCTACAATTTTCTAATCCATGACTAACTAGACATAACATGCTAGTCATGGATTAGTAACAATGGCCACTTTGTAGTTTTCAGATTAAGTATTAATATAACCAGTAATTCATATAATGTAAACAGTTATTAATAAAAACAAATGTCTCAGAAAATATAATCTTCTACCATTTGCTCTCAGTCCATTTTTTATTTTTAAAAATTCTTTACTTTAATTTTAATTACATTATTCACAAAAAAGCGCTACAATATCAAGAAACACCCAGACTAAAATTTCCTGTAATCTATGGCGAGTTCAGCCTAAAGGTTTTACTGATTTCTCCACAAAGTTCTAAGGAGCAAGAGCTGTCTAGCTCATTTTACCAAAACACTCATGTCATTAATCACAGTTTATGATTTACTAAGATTTTAAATTGAACTACGTAATCAAAATAAAACCAGCAGATTAGATTTAGAATGCTTACAGGTCATTTGGACACTCATGTTAAAGACCAAAGTATATGAAAACATAACAAGAGGCAATGTTTTTTACTCTCAAATTGCATGCGATAACAGCCTGGTTATATCTATTTAAATTTATCATGGTATTAATGGAGTACAAAAGCTCTAATAGCATTGTAATAACTAGAATTCCTGTTCAAAGCCATTGCTATATTTTTTAAAAACACTGTTATGAGAAGAACTATCTGCTAGGTCTGTAGAATACCGAAGTAAGACTTATTGAGAAGAAATCTTCTGACACTAACTTTAACAAATGGAAGGATTATACAGAGATAAAAAAAGTAATTCAGGAATTATTTAAATTCTGTTGAACTATTCTCAAAAAAACCGAAAAACATGCTGTAAATCTGTAAAATAATGTATTAGAAACCCAAAATGTGAATAAAACATCCAAATCCTGGAATAAAAAACATGATTGTTTAATTTTTATAATAATAAATGAAATGTTGATCCAACCTTCTTGCTATCAAATTAAAGTTCAGCTAAATGCTCTGAACATTTATACAAACATACATGAAAAACTAAATTAACTGATTAAAAACCTAAAATTTTGTCCATAATTGAACTAAGGAAGGAATAATTAGACTAATGATTTTATATTCCTATTATGATGGCTGATATTCAATTTCTTATAAGAACCTCAATTTTATTTTTTTAGAAAAAATATGCAAGGTACTATAAAGAAGGAGTATATAAAAATGTTTTTCCCAGGCAAAATTCCTTTTTTAATTTCCCCTAAAATTTCAAACAGCATGTTCTTCTGCTTAGCTTTTTAATTGTGTATTTATACATGAATGTACCACAAAGCTAAAAACTACCAAGTAATAAGTCAAGTAACTTTTAAAAGTTTAATAGTTTGATTATAATGTATAGTATAGTAAATATATATTCATATTAATTAGACTAATTAATTTTTTCTTAAATTTTTGTTTAAAATAAGATATTTAAGATACATAATATAAAAAAAAGGGTAATTGCACAAGTCTTGGGACTAACCTACAGAAATGAAACTTCTGGAAATGAAATAATGCATTAAAATCTTAGTAATAATGATCATGCCTACCCTATTGTAGCTTAAGGCAGAAAATATTATTTCCAGAATAAAAATAATTAATAGAATAGAACAACCATTTCCCAAAACAATTCTAGAAATAAAATGTTTTATATCGTAATAGGAGAAAATAGGATAACAGAAGCTCACTCAATTGAACCAGTACTGCTGGGATTGTTAATGATTGAAATGAAAATCAATCTTTATTCTGGGACTCCTGGTTCCCTAAGAATAACAATTTGGAACAGTTTCATGCTTATATTGTTTTCTATTATTCACAAGTTCACAGAAGTTTGATAGTCCAAGAGATAGATATATAGTTGGTGTTTGAATGAAGTTAAGGAAGGTTTATGGATTGATAGGGGTAAGGAGTTCCAAAATGAAATAGCTCGAACAGCAAAAGATTTTTCAAAGGAGGCAGTTCTATGGGTAAGGATATAAATCTCGGCAGATTGGGATTTTGTGTTTAATAGGTGAATGGATAAACGTAGGGTGAGGAGGTCAATGATATAGGAAGATTTTTTGGTTACTATCGATTGGAATATAAATATACCAAGGAGATATTGTCTCTGGATACTGGGATTGAGCCAGCTTTGCTCGGTATAGTAAAGAGAGATATGAGGATGTCTGGGAATACCAAAAATGTATCTTATAAAGCAGTTCATTAGTATTTTTAGTCTCTTTTCCTGTTCAATGGATAGTCTTCCATACACTAGGCACCTGTAGTCGAAATGTGGTAGAATAAGGGAGGATATTAGAAGGTGACGGGTACTTTGAGGAAATGAATTATGGGATCTTAGGAGCTGTTTAAGAATTGAGATGGTTTTTCGAGTAATTTGGGAAATGTGGCTATTCCATCTTAAGTGCTGATCAAAGGTGACTCCTAGATTTTTTATGGTGTTTTGAAACTGGATAGGTATGTTGTGGAGGTAATAATAATAGATAGTAAGGAAGGGTTTTGAGCCAATGAGCCTTGGTTTTTGCTGGATTCAGGCTCAATTTATTTTCAGAAGCCCAATGGTATATACAGTCAATGTCTTCCTGGAGCTTACAGGATGCCTTGATCATGTCAGAAGGATGAAAAGATATGTATATTTGTATGTCGTCGGCATATTGGGACTTGCAGATAGCATTAGGTAAGTTGTTTATGACTCTGGAGAATAGTGTTGGTAAGAGGGAGGAACCTTCAGGAATACCGTGAAAGAGAAGTAGTGATGATGAGGGAGATTTATTAGGAACAACAGTTTGGGATTGGAGAGACAGGAAGAAGTGAAACCAGTTCAAGAAACTATTGGACAGGGAAATATTGTGTAGTTTTGAGAGGAGCATTCTATGAGCGAGGTCAACGGCTTTTGAAAAGTCAAAGAGTGCAAGGATTGTGGTTTTCTGTTGTTCTATAGAGGAATAGAGGTCTAGGGAAATTTTGAGCAGAGCCTACTGTGTGGAGTAACCAGAACGGAAAACTGATTGGAAAGGACTAAGAACAATATTTTGTTCAAGGAATGAGGTGAGTTGGGAATGTACCAATCTTTCCAGAGGCTTAGACAGGTTTAATAGGATGGAAAAGGGTTTAAGTCGAAAGCTATGAAGGGACAAGGTACCTTATTCCGTGGTCTTACTATATAAAAATAATATTTACTACCAAAAATATTTTCCTGCTCGAATTGACCAGTGTTGCCCCCACCCCTTCTGTTTCATCTTATGTCACAAAATCAATTTACTCCCACATAATTTTTTTTTTGTCTAAATATTTATAACGTTGGTAAAGGGGTTTCAATAAAAAAAAAAAAATTGAAATTCCTGTTAGTCACACTTATGTCAGGAAGGACAATGAAGGAATAGAGATCAACTGCTGCGAATCCAAGTTAAAAACAACAACACTTTATGTTCTTCAGCAGAACAAGCCTCATCTAGAGAATCTATTCTTTATCACATTGTGTTTACCTGTTATTTTTTTTGGTTGAATTTGACTCATCTAGTGTTAATCAATGCTTTGCTTTACCTAAAATTTGTCACTTCTAAATTGTAAAGTAAATAAGAAAAAACATAAAAATAAAATGAAATAATTTTATGCCCCACTTTGCAGGTCTACCTGATGAAGCCATGCACAGTAAGGCTGGTTTACAATAAAGTTTTCTTTTACTGTTTTGATACCTTTATTGACTGCCACCCGGACTATCTTCCCCAATATTAAGATTGTTTGTTTTATTAAATCATGTATGTATTTAAATATTTACTTAAATTGGTCTGAGTTTAACTTCATCATATATTGATATATACATCACCTCTTATATTAAGTTTTTCATTGCATTTTGATATTTACCTACCTAATATTGATAATTCATTAATATTTGTAGTTTTCTCTTTTTTATACTTCTAAGCAATCAGCTCTCTTGCCTTAACTGACCATGCCTTGGTTCTGGCTAGGATGGATCAGTGGGGTTCTTCTGTATATTATAAAAAATTAGTAAGTTCCAAAATAGACATTAAACATGTCTGGTAGCATTATGTAAATGTAATAAATAAATTTGGAAGATAAAAAAAGGAATTAAAACAGCAAAAATTAGATTTAACATAAACTTAATTAAACTTGACATTAACTTGGAGAATTAATACTAATATTAAAATAAGAAACAGTGATAGCAATAGAATATGTGGCAGCAGTCCATCAAATTGAACAATAATAGACATAAAATAAGAGTAACTGTTTAGAACTAACAATTGGAGATACTTGATTATTACTTATAATTATTACAAGTAAAAGCAATTAAGATACAGTCATTTTTTTTTTTTTAATGACTATCACTTTTACGCATCAGGAAGTTGCATTTATATAGTGGATTCTAATATGAAGAGAAACCTGGAGTGTAAAGAAAAAAGTTAAGTTAAGTAAGCAGGCTTATTTTCTAATGGTATGGTTTAATTGAAATAAGTTTATTTATAATTGTCATTAGCTAAGCTAATTTCAGTCTGTAGGACCATTACATTTCAATGTACTATGATTTTAATGAATTATAGTTACCATTAGTCTGATTCTATTATAATAATAACGTACATAAAGTGGCAGTCACACAGATTACATAATGTGAAGATGTTGAACAACTTAAAATTTGACTTTTTTTTTGTATAATCAGATTGTTAGCAATGGGAATATAGCGCCATTTTAATGGCTGATGTAATCATGATAAAAATATACATAACTAAATTAATGAAAAAAAATTATAAATTAACTCAAATAAAAATCTTTAACTTATCAGTCTTATAAATAATAATAAAAAGTTATTTCGTAAGAGACTCATTGTTAGCCCTATACATTTTTTTTTGTTTCATTTTCATGCTGAATTATGTCAGTTTTTCCGGTTTTCAGAAAAGTAATACAAGGTCTGTTCCAACAACCAGTTTCTAGACTGTCAGAAAAATATGTACCAATATAGAATTCGGGTTCCGAGGATTTTGGTACAAAGCCAAAATATCAGAAATTAGTTCTGACCCGTATGAATACCAAATTAAGATCCGTTTCTGACGATCAAAACAATCCTGGATTAGTTGCTACCAAATCCAGCATTCATTGTTGGAACAAACTTATAATTTTTAGAATCCGCCTATTTCATCTTAAATTTTAATACCCGTTTTATTCACTGTGTTTGAATCTAATCATTGCTTCATACCTATTGTTACTGGCGGAATCATCACGAAATATTAGTATAGTAGAATGTTACTTTCAAATATGGAGATTATTAAAAATTGTTAACTATTAGTACTATTTCTTCGTTTTTAAACCTATTAACTAATTAACAACGGATTTCATATTAGGTTTGTAAGAACACGCATTCTATCATCGAAAAGGTGGGTAAATGCCTGTAAGAATTTTGAAACTGACGCCCGTACTACATTACACCCGCCAGTTTCACGCTTTCGAAAAACTCTTGTTAGTACAGGATTATTGGAAGAAAAATAGTTTTATCAGCTAATCTATTTTTCATTGTAATTTTTTTATGGAGGAATACCTCAAAGCATAAGCATTACACAGAGGTGTAATAGCATATGACGAATGCTACATGATGCTATGAACGTTTGCCCCAACGTAGGATCCAATGATCGGCACTAAAAATTGGGAGCTCATAATCCGAAATTCTGCCACAGATGAGTTCAATGTTGGAAGGTTTTCGTAGCAGCAGTTTGATTCTAATCATAGTTCCTGCCATAAGATAATTCAGCCTTTCCTTACCTCTCGAAGAATTTTAATATGCAAACGCCATGGGTCTGTTTAAACATTTACAAATAATAATCAATAATTAACTTCACTAAATCCTCGGTCAACTATCAACTCATCATGGATATTTAACTCCCATTTTGATTTTAAACTAATGCTATTGTATTAAATTATGATTAGTTACAAGAAACGTAACTTAGTTCTGTAACCTACAAAGATGTAATAATAATACTTTTTTAGTATTTTTTTTTAAGTGCAGAAAACCATTTTCCTATCTCTAAAATTTGAAACGCTACCCGCCGTTTTCCAGTACTTTTGAAGATTCGTTTTAGAACATATAATTCAACTTCTGTTTAAGCTGAGATTAATCTAAAACGCTACTGAAGTATAGAACAACCTAAATTAAAACGTCTTTTATTGTAAGTGGCTTCATAAATAAAGATGATAGATTGTAAGGACTATGCTATAATGAAATGTATTATTTCATAATTTTTATTTTTGTTCAGTTTTTATCTTTTAATATTCCATGTATGGAGTTTCAAATGATGTTAATTTTTCTCATTTTACCTATATGTTTATAGATAATAAGTTTCGTTTTTTAACATTAAGAATTGAATGAAAACAACTTAATTGGTTTGGTCATGATTTATCATGTTGAGCTGCAGGTCTTCCAAAGTTCACCTATCCTTCCATTTATATTTCATCAGTTCATTCCAATCTGTACAGTTTTCTCTACCATTGAATAGTAAGAAGGGTGCATGAATTCTTAATTGCAACTGCTAACCATTTAACCTTTGTTTTCTTTTTAATAATTTTCTTAGAATTTTATGTGGATATGGCTTTCTTCCAATCTCTTCTTGCTTATCCACATAAATCATTCAAAGTGAAATGTCTTACTTCTCTAATTATTACAGAGATTATATTGTTTCATGTTTTTGCATTTCCTACTTACTTAAACCACTTGTTGATCTTAAAATTGTTTTTGTCTTTCCTCTTTTTCTCTTTGTACTTCCTCTATTTCATGTTGGAGATTTAATTTCTTTTACAGGTTTATGTCGAGGAGCTGTTTTTAAATTATAGTTTGGCTGCAGTAAAATGTTCCTATTTCTTAGGATGTTATTCTGTGTAGCAACTCCTATTTCATGTAAATAAGGCTGTCATTAGGTCAAAACTTAAATGGCCATTTTAAGAGCATGACTTGGCTCTTTCTTTGTGTAATTTACAATATATTCCAAAGTTATCACCCATCTCTAGATTACTAGATTATAAAACATTTATGATAGAATATTTCTGGGATATATGTTTTTTTTTTGTTTTATTTTAACTTTTTCTAATAGTCCAATAGTGTTTCTCAAAGTATCTTTTGTCCTATCATCTATATATTTTATGTTGCTGATATCCCAACCCATCCTAGTACTATGCTAACCATTTATGTTAATGACATATATCCAACTGCTGCATCCTTAAATCTACAGTTACACATCACTATGAATTTGATATTGAAGAATGGTATCAAATTTGGGGAATCAAAATAAATCTAAAAAAAGCTTGTAATCTTTCATCTCAATGTATTCCTGATAATCCTATGAGGTATCTGAAAAGTAAATGGTCAATGAGACCTCCTAATTAAAATAATCAGTGAGGTACTACCAATTGGATTCTTTCTCAAGCTATTTTAGGGTTTATTTCCTTACTTTATACTTGTATTACACCAATGCAGTTATTAATTTTAATAAGTAAATTAAAAAGATAATTGTTCTGATATTAATACTTTGTATGTAACAATAAATATATATTAAATGTTTATCTCTGTACCATTCATTTTAAAATTAAAACTAGCTCTCATATCGGGTGAGCATGACCTCACTTATTTGTTTTAGCATTTTTAATATTGTTCTTTCTATTAGGAAGTATTAAAATGAGCGTAAACAAAAGAAATATTGAAATCAAAGCTTGCATAAAGGATATTAAGGAATTGTTGGAAAAAGTAAAAAGCCACAGTGATACTAAGGAGGAGATTATTCATCAAGAAGATCATTTCTTTAATGCTATAAACGGAAGGTTGAAACTGAGAATAATAAAGGTAATTTTTGTAAATAATAGCTGTGTTGGTTAGGCAGAATAATTATTTTCTGAACTACTACACAACAAAACAAGAACTTGCTAAGCGATAATTTAAATTATTGCTTTATTGTGTAGGTAATAACCATTAATTTCCACTTTTTTTAGTAATAGAAACCCCCCTCATTCCCTCAGGGTGTGGTCAACAGTGGTTGGAAGAAGACTGTATTTATTATTAAATAAAAATAATTTATTAAACTTGTATTTTTGCTGGCCTTCACTGATAAATATATAATTCTGTATTTATAGTACCCATGAAGGATCTTATGGTCCAGAACATTACAAAAAAGTTTTGAAAACTCTGGTGGAAAAATATTTTTGGTTGTTAATGATACCAACAGTTAATAAATCATGAAACTTAAAGATTCATTCAAAACTTAACTGTTGTATATGGAGATAAATGGTGAATTCCCTATAATATCATTTGATACAAATTGAGTGTTAAATGGGGTATTTTCAGCTAAATCTAAGAAAGGCTTGTGTATCTTCAAATAACCTGTGAAAAATTGGAAAAAATATGAGATAGTGATGTTTAAAACTGTTGAGTTGACCTGGAATGACCCTAAATTATTTAATGGAAACCCTGTTGGGCCCATTTGTCATGCTTAAGACACCAACCTGTTCTTTATTACTTTTGTTATGTGAGTGTCTTAGAACTTAATTATTCTGTATGCTTAGGGCATTGAAACTTATATAAGTATAGAGCTTTTGACTTTTTTTTTTTAATTTGACTTAATGTTAAAATAATCCTAGAAGTAATTGTATTGTACTATTTCCATATTTTTTAAAATACTTTTTCAGGATGATAAAGCTCAATTAATATCTTATGAAAGAGAAGACAGAGCAGGTCCCAAGCTTTCTAAATATTCAATAGCTCTTTGTGAAGATGTGGAAAACTTGAAAACTGTTCTTTCAACTTCTTTAGGAATTAAAGGTTCTGTAAAAAAAACTCGACATCTTTTTTTTGTTAAGAACACTCGCATTCATGTTGATGAGGTTGAAAATCTTGGAGATTTCATTGAATTTGAGGTTAGTATTGCCTCATAGCTGTCTATAACCTGCTTTTGAATAATTATTTTACGAAAACCTTTTTCATTCTTCACTAAACATCTCCCATAAGCTATGCAGACAGTTTTATTTTCTTGGATGTCATACCATTTACTTTACATTGTTTTCAACTTCTATTCTATTCTAAACTGACACAGACACAGATTTAGTACAGAACTACAGACTATTTATATGTTACAAGTTTTTTCTTTTCTCCTTCTGTCTTGTACATATATTTGTTTTGAGATTTATAATTTAGTTTTCATAACACCTTATGAGTTGGTAAACCATACATTTTGTTAAAATAGCACTAAAAAATTTGTTTTAACTTTAGAAAAAAAATTGAACTTATAAAAGTGAAACAAATAAAGAAAGGTTTTACCTTCTCATCCAAGCCAATGGTAATAAACCCTTTGCCATAATAATAATAAAAAATTAGTATTATTCTTGTATTGAGTAGGACCAGCAGAATATGATAGGTTTTAGGAATGTGAAAATATTGATGATGAGACATCACGTTTTTCTTTTCAGGTAGTACTTAAGGAAAATGAAACTGAAGAGGATGGAAAGACTATTGCATATGATCTTATGAAGTTACTTGGTGTACAGGAATCTGATCTTATATGTGGGGCTTATATGGACATGATTCTGTCTACAAAAACATAGCTCATTATTTTTTTTGTACTATATTTTGTTTTGGATTCATGGGGCTTCTTTAATTTATAACAATTTATTCTTGATATCCTTTTGTAAATAATTTTTTCAGTTTATACTTCTGCCCTTAGTAAGTGCTGATGGTACTCAATTACATTAAACAACTTTAGTGGTGGTTGTTTAAATATTAAATTGATTGTCTGTGATTATTTATACATTCAAGAGGTATCTGTATGTCCAAGAAATACTAAACATTGTGTATTAATGAATTTGAAGTTCGAAAAATGTATAATAAAAACTAGCTTCTAATATATTTTTGATAAAGATCTATAATGAATTCTGTAATTTTCTTCACCCAAAATTCATTAAATTTCTTATTATAGTGGACTCAAGAGCAGTGAAGACCTAATACTGAGACTGGTAGAAAATTTATTTATATCCTTCTTTTCCTGTAAGTAATACTGATTATGGAAAACAAATACATATGCCAACTCTACCAATAACGACCCCTTAATGGTATCCTCCTGATTATTCTTTTCTATTTTCTTGGATCTTTTCCAGTTCTATGGAGAATACCTACTAGACCCTCTTCCTCAAAATCAAACTTTGTCTTCTCCCCTAACAGGGCAGAGGTGGGTGAATGGTACCCCCAATGGTGTGACCAACACAGCCTCATTAGCCACACTCCTAAAGGCTTTGGTTGATCGCTGCAGAGCCATTCTCTGGATTGTCGCCATCTTCTTCCTCTTTTGTTGAGAAAGATTTTGATTTCAGGCTGGAGACACGTACTTAAGTACTTACCTAGTACTCCTTTATTGTAAATGGTAACCATCGCTGGAATCCTGAAGCCCCACAAAGAGGCCCTGATACAACAGTCCATTAAGGGCCTGGGTCACCATACTTGCTAAGTAATACAAGTGAGGAGTAAGATTAAATCTTTTACCAAATGTAAGTTACTACCTCATTTGGGCATATTCTTATTCCTTTTATATTGATGTTATTAGAGTGAGCCCTAACATGAACACCTTTCATTAGGATGTCCTGGGCTTTGGTAGTAGCCGTTCTCACCTTCATCTTGGCCTATTCACTTATAATGTTGGTACATCTCTCTGCTTCTTGCTAACTGGCTCTGCTTCTGGACACCATTCCTGTAGCCAAAACGTTGATGTTGGCCATGGCTGGGAACTGCTTCTCTTCGACTTTACTCAAACCATGGTTAAGAGTTTTAAACATGCTCTGTTCTGCTGAATTTCCTTAATCCATGTGCTAAGGCTTTTATTCCCATTTGTATTTCACAAACAATAGGAAATCTGTAATAAAAATAGCTGTTATAAGGGGAACCTATTTCCAGAAAGGTGGGGTTTAAATTTTTTTGTTCTTTCTTAGTGTCAAAAGTATGGAAAAATTTAAGCACATAAAATAAATTGTGTGTTGTATCAATTTGAAGAAAATTTCATACTGAAAAAAATTATGTTATTGCTTTTAAAAAATAAAAATAGTTAGAACCTAAAATATTCACTCAGTGCTCAATAGCTTTATAACTATTTACAGCAAGATTAGTATAACTTTCCTAAAATTTGGGCCCTTAACGCTCAATAATTTCGGAGATACAGTTTGTCGTAAACCAAACTTTTTTTTGGAAGTGAAAAGAAACCAATAGTTTGTTAATTTATTTTGACCAATATCATGGAACTTCAACACGGAAGATAACTTATGATACATTTACCTAGCTTCAATTTGAGCGGAAGTAAACATATGTATGTTAGATAGTCACTGAAATAAAGTGACAAAGTTTTTATTTTCTGTTATTTGGATATTATTATTTTTTTTTTTTTTCAGAAACTATTTGAGGTACAAATGTCTATTATAACTCATATTGAGGTTACATGAATGTACCATCATATAGTTTCTAATGATTATTTTTGTTCATTGCAGTTTCTGTAGTATTTACCAAAAAAAATATTAATGTTCCAAAAGAATGTTAAGGGAAAACGGTATCTTTTGAAATATTGAACGTAAATAGCTCAGTTTGTAGCTCCTTAAATGCATTTAAAGTATTTATTAATACTAATTTTATTGAATATAGCAGTCTTCATGATATTTGCTTAAATATATTGAGAAAGTATTGTTTTCTCAATATTTAGAAAAGAATTAGTAGAAAAACTACCTCACAAATTATTAATTTACCAAATTATTAATGCCTTGGCATCAAACCTAAAAGGCTAATAAAAGGAATTCTTAGAACAGAAGGCCTTAGCATTAGGTGTTCAAAATAGGTAAGGTAGTTGATTAGGAGGTGAATAGACAGGATGAGACTTACAGGTGCCAGTCAAAAGTTCTGTAATGATGGTAACCTTGCCCTATAGGGTTCTATTCCTTTCAGTATAAAGGAGGTATGCAAGATCAAGCCTGGAGGATAATCAGTCAAGGAGTCTGATAGGAAGGTAAATTGGTCCTGGGGTGATACTCCTGAGTCCTGCAGATAGGAAGGGGTATGTGTAAGCTTGGAAGATTCCAGCTACCTGTTCCTGTGGAAGGGTTTAGGGTGTAGGAAGGAAGATGGGTCCAGAGCATACAAAGAAATAATAGATATTATACAATTTGATAAACAGAGTACTAAATTGTACTAATAAACTATGTATGTTATCTTCTGACTCTTAAGGTGAATGATTCTGTGAAGCAGTGGTTTGTACTGAGGTCTACTTGTTTTTTTCTTCAAAATGCTGTCTTGGAATCCCTGAAAGTGGTGCTGTGTGCTGTCCCAGAGGTACAGGAATAGTGGTGCCCCGTATAAAAGTGCCGGCCGCAGAGAGAGCACTTGTGTTGTGAGAAGGTGGTTCAGTCTGTTAGACCGCCTTCTTACAGTTCTCGTTTTCTGATAGAGGTGGGTGGAGAATTTAAGATGGCGGTCCAGCTTCATACCCAGATAAACTATGGAGTTTGAAGATGATTATTGATGATCGTGTCGTCCAGCTTGAGCGACTTAGGGAGAGTCGATTGCTTGTGTTGTTGATGAGCAAACACAAAGCAGTCTATCTTAGTTGGATTCATGGTGATATACCCATGAGGTTTCCTTTTCTTTTTTTTCAAAATTTTAGTGACATTTACAAACAATGTATTTTCTCCTTTTACTATAGAACATCTACATTCTAAGGAGTATTTTGGAGTATATTAGTTTTGTAGTGCGTATATTATAAAATAGTATAATGCGTTGGGGCTCACATTATTTCTGAATTTAATAAACTTAAATCTAATAAAAACTTAATCCTAAAATTACGTGACCTTACATAGTGTTTTGCCAACGCACCGGAGGGGGATCAGGTGTCAGCGTGTTGAATAACGGATTTGTACAGTACTGAAGTGAATCGAAAAATTTAATGTTTCGTCGCTTGATGAACTCCCGCACAGTGGGCAACTCGAACAATTGATGCAGCTTCTTGGGGGCGTCTTCCTCCTCCACGATATTGTGCGTACGATTTTCCTCAACATCGAATCCTGAAAAGTTTGAAGAAGGCGCTGGGTGCCATCTGATATGTGTGTAAACAATGGTGCTCCATATAGTAGTACCGGCCTCAGGATACTTTTGTTCATCAGCAGTTTCAATCTCAATGAGAGAGCCGGAGAAGTGAGGAAGTGGTTGAGACGATATGACTTTCGTCTTACTGTTCTCGCCTTCTGATATAGATAGGTAGAGAGCTTAAGATGACGGTCCAGCTTTACGCCCAAATATACGATAGAGTTGGGAAGTGAGCTCACCGTATCCTTCACATGGAGAGTCTTCGGCAGTATTGATCTCTTGTGCTTTGTGTGCGCGAACACTGAGTGTCTGAGATGTTCAAGTATGAGAGGTCTACTATTTTTTTTTATTACCTCCTATTATTTATAGTTTAGCTACTACAATTATATATATTTTACTTACCTAAGAAAAATTACATGTAAACATATCTACAATTTATCTTGCATTGCCTTACGGCATTATAAGATGAAGACAACATGGTTCGCTAAAGGCGGTTTAAACAAAGAGGTCTACTTTTTTTATTATTTTTTTTCCGATCCCTTTCGGGGATTTTTTTTAGCGGTTTCGGCGGCTGCAATAGTTACAGTCTATAACAGCAGGAACGATTTCGCTACAGTACCTTTAATTTTTTTATTTGAAATTATTAACTATCTCTATCTATATATCACTATCTCTCACTGTTTGTAGTGATGAAAAGTGGATACATATGAAGTATAAAAAAATTGTATTATATACGAAAGGAAAAATATTTTCCCTGTGTTGAAAAACAATTTCTGGGAATACGGGAGGTAACATTGACGTATAATATATCGATGAAGGTAACACAGAAGTATAATATATCGATGGAAGGCCGACAATTTATAACTACTCATCTAACATAAATAGTTAAGTCGTATAAGTAGTTTAAACTTAATTAAGTCAAATAAAGTAACAGAGAGTGGAGTGACGAGAATCACCTAAAATAAAAGCTCTATTAAGAACCAATGTGGTGTGCAGATGCACATTGTTTTTACTTCAACAGTCAAGATGGACTTTCAGAACAGACGGGTCAGGTTGAAAGAGACAGACTTTGCTTTCTTGTCTGTTAAACTTTGTATTCTTGAGAGGAACAAAGCTAGTGTTTGCTTTTCGCACCTCAAAAAACCGTTGAATTCTAATTTTCATAGTAATAATTACAATTTTTTAATAATAATAGAGCGTTCTATACCAAATTTACCGTGGTTGCAACATACAGAAGTGTCTAGAAAGGGAGGCATGGTGCAAGCTATAATATCGATATTTTTTTTTGGGGGGGGAGGTGCTCAGTTTTACTTACTAGGCTATGATTTTGTTCTCAGGAATAACATTTTACGGTTTCAATTTGGGAGGACTTTCAAAACAGAGAACAAAGTATTTCTGAACAAAACAAATTTACTAACGAACTGTTCTACATAAAAACTTGTTTTATTGTATACTTGAGGAGGACGATAAAATTGCTTAGGAGAGAGACTTAACACCGTCGCTTTTGAGGGGGATGAACACCCTTGGTAATATGGCTTTTATTTTTTACGAATTATCCGAGGGTTACTGAAAGAGTTACTCAAACACTCTATACTATTTGTGGCGTATAATGCATAAGTTGATGGTAAATATAGATGTTATACACGTTATGCTGTCGAACATTTGTCAACCAAATTACCACAATTTAAAGGACGACAGCTCATAAAGATGAAGTCATTGATAAGATAAATTTTGAAGGACTACTAATTACAGAATTATATTAATTTTTCGACAAATAAGGGTAAGACTAAAGCTAACTCATTGCTATCCAGTCACAACATAATTAGCAAAGCAACCAATACTTGTTCAAGCGTACTTGACCCGTATGGCAATAAAGGTAAAATAAGGTGAGATCTTACAAAGAAATCGGTAATACGTATTGTTTATACTTGTTATAAGATGTGATATCTACTTATAACCCGTCATATTTGTTGTGGTGTTTTAATTTTCTTAGTTGGGTGACTTCACAATTATACCTATATGGAAAAGCGGCAGTAACCTTCACAATGTTATTAGTGAAGGTAATGATCTCCAAGTTTTGTTTTTACAAGTTTTCAAGGAATTCGAAGTTTTTTGTCGAGCTGAATACCTTAGACGAGAATGAGCTTTAACTTGGTTCTTTAAAAGTATTTTCAATGGCAGTGTACGGAGGTATTAAATTAAGTTATTTCAATTTTTTAGTGATTATTAAGATTTTATTATACTAATATTTTCGAATTAAGGTGAAGAGAGAAGTTTGTTAGTTATCGTCTTTGATGTCCATCCATGTCAGAAGATAATCACAAATCATCAGCATAGATTTCATCAAGTTTTAGAAGCAGTGATAGCATTCTGTAATGGCCATTTATTGATGAAACCAGATAATAAATTGGCAATCATTGGTTGTCATTCTGGTTCAAGGTAATTTTACATTTCTTCAAGTTTTCTACCACTGATCTTTATTGTTTTCTAAGATATTTTTTTTCCCAGTGATTATATCTTCTCAGATAAAGATTATTCTGTTGTCCCAACTGGAATTAATGATGGTCAGTATGAACTGTTTGCACACGTTGAAAAATGTATTCGAAAAAACATTAAGCAGTTCCTTGCCAAAATGCCTAGTAATCTTCCAGTAGGAGAATCACTTTTAGCTGGAGCATGTGCTATGGGTTTATGCTACATACAAAGGTATACAATTTATAATTCTTTATTGCTTATTTAGACCATTGACTTGTGATATAATCCTCTTTCTGTACATTACTAGGAAGATATTTGTGCTTGTTTATCGATTGTATAAATGATAGTTGCTAGTTTTGATCTAACTGAAATTTTATTGTAAACTTTTGATAAATTTTAATAGGATTTGATTAATTTTAAATGTTGAGTTAAGCTCATTCCACTTCCTACATTACTTGTCTGTACTTGTTCAGATTGTAAGAGGTTAAAAGTCAATATTCTTAAGGTTAAGTTCAAAATTCTAATTTACACGATTATAAAATGTTATTAATTGAATTATGTAGAAATAATGAGAAAATAGTAGACCGTGGATAATATATATGAGGAGAAAATGGTTGGGGGTACATTCTAAGAATAACACAAATAAGTTAAAAACCTATTTATTAGTGCCAATGTTTCGGCCAGAATTTCATCAGGATTATGAAAAAAAAACAAGATAACAACAGATGAATCAAAGGCTATATTGAATGATTAAAGTAAATAATTGTGCAGAATTAAAATAGATACAAATAAAGTAATGAAAGCAATGGGAAATAAAACATATATATAAGTAATTAAATATGTAAGTAAAATACCATAATTAAGGAAATTGAAATATAAATTTATATAATGTCAATAAACAACGCAATATTAATATCTTAATTTGATAATAATAATTTACAAATTATAGTTGCGGAAAAAATAAAGAGAAAGTAAATATATATATATATAACTAATGAAATCTGTAATGAAATACTAGAATAAAGAAACAAAACATAAAGTTTAGTAAGACTAAGAAGTAATTAGAAAATATGACAATAATAATATGTGGTGAACAAAACTAATAACCTAGGTAAGGAAATTTAAGAAAAGAATAGTGAAGGAGAAGGGGTTATAAGAAAGATAAGATAAGAAAACATAAAACACACCTGCTTGGAAGATGTCAGAAATTGAAGTGAGGTCAGCGGCGCTTGCAGTAATATTCTGAGTTAGAAAGTATGTTACAAGAGATGATGAAACTACCGGAAGGTCTAGAATACGTTACAAGTTACTTGGAAGGGTAAAAATAAGAAATTTAAAATTATTTAAAAGGAAACAGAAAAAAAGGAAAAAGAAGGATGATGACAAATGATTTAAAAAAAAGAACAAATTTTGAAAAAAAAAATAATAAAAGATTGTTCCTTTTTTGATAAATTAAATATTTGGGAATATGTTGACAATAAGTTCTGTTTGTTGGTTTTTAAATTGATGGAAGAAGGTTCTAGTTGGATATAAAAGCTTTCCAAGTCTTTTGTCTTCTAAGCCTTTTGTCATGATAAGTCTTTTGATTTTAGAGAATTTTTAGAATTCTTTCTCGATATATATTGGTCTAAACCTTGCAGTATTAACTAAAGATCTTCAGTTTGAACACCATTCTGACAGTTCTCAGCCAGACACCTTTTTTATTTTATAATTAATATTTATCGAAATTTATAAAGGGAATTAATATTTATAAAAATTGTCATAATGGTTTTAGGATGAAGAGAGAATTACCAATTGGTGATAAAATGAATTCCAGGATTCTGGTACTTACTGGAAGTAGTGATAGTGCTTCTCAGTACATGAATTATATGAATGTCTTTTTTACAGCCCAGAAAGAGGTATGCTAATTATTTACTCATTGCTTTTGTATTTGATAGTTTTTTTTTTTAATTATTGGTTAAATAATTGTAAAGATAAAACAATTTAAGTATTGTTCTTTATCTATCCTATCACAAAAAATGAATCTTAAACAAAAAATGTCCAACACCAGTCAGTGCCTGTTGAGTTGAATGCTGTATCATGGTTGACACATTATAAGTCACAAATTTCTTATTTTGGCTGAAATGGGTTTTCATCTTGTAGAATAACTTGTGGCATTCCCTCATATAATGTGGTTACTGACAAAATGAAAACTTTTAAAATGTTTATTAATTACAACATTTTATCCTCTAGTAGCAGTCACTTATCATAAGTTAATATCAACATTTTCCTATTAAGAAAAAAAATTTCCTAAAGATTATTTTTTACACTTTATGAAATTGGCCTTAAGAAAGAAAGCTGTTGATGCCAAAAACTTCAATTCAAGAAAAATCACAGTTATCATGTTTTACAACCTGATTTTTATACTGCCTGACTTGACTAAACAAAGCGTTTGGACGTGTCCACAGGCTATAGCGCTGGATCTAATAATGGCCACCAACAAATCCATGACCCCAGCTGAAGAAGTAAGGACTGTGGCATTGGCCACTATAGCCGACCAATACCCTGAGCCAGAATGGATTCATATATACACCGACGGGTCAGCTACAGAGGCAAATAAAAATGCGGGTTTAGGTGTCTATAGCACCCTGTTCCATCTGCTGGAGCAAACGCTACCAATCTTGATGGAGAGATAGCTACTATTAGAAAAGCTTACTCACACCAGCGAAAAGAAGATATTTCTGCTGTCGGATTCTATGGCAGCACTACTGGCAATAGCGTCTGGACATCCCTTGGCTAATCTGGAATTTTGTATGCTGGAAAACTATAGAAAGTAAAAGAGAAATACTTAAAGTATTGGTAATGCAATGGATTCCAGCCCATTGCGGTATACATGGGAATGAGGAGGCGGATCAACTTACACGGTTAGGGACTAGCCAACCACAACCACTCCTTCTTATCACCATGGACATATAAAACTGGGCGGCATTGCTAGACCCCTCCATTCACTTTACCAAGAGCGGTGGCAGTGGCATGCTTCAGGTTGGCCAATGGACATGACTATTTGCGGCACCACCTGAAGAGAATAGGAGTGGCTGAGTCTTCAGACTGCGTCGTGTGGAGATGGTGAGATGACTGGCGATCACATATTTACATGTGCGGACTTAATTACAGACAGGAGTTACGTGAAACCTAAAGTATCCTGGGTTGTTTGAAACAAAATGGCAGAAATGCCTCCTTTGGCTTAGGAAAAAAAAAATGTTTTACAACCGAATGCCTCTCTTGTCAATTTTAACACAGGTGGGGTGCATACATTGTGTAATGTAATAGAAAAACTGAATTCAAAATAATAATTTTATTTCAAGTCAGTGGCAAAATAGAAACATAGTCAATTTTTTTAAAGCTTTGACTAATGATACCTATTTGTGTGAACATATTGGTGAATTGAGTAGATTGTATTTTTTCTAGTAATACAGCTTTGAAAACTTGTTTACTTTTCAAGACAAATATTTTTTAAAGGATATCATTGTATCTAGTACAAACTGATCTGCAGTGATAAAGGAGTTACCTAAAAAATACCTTTTCTGTTTTTCAGAACGTTGTGATAGATGTGTGTACACTGGAATATGATCAAGGGCTCCTACAGCAAGGTTGTGATATAACTGGAGGGGCGTATCTGAAAACACCCCAACAGCAAGGTCTTCTCCAGTATTTGATGGTTGGCTCTAATCCATCTACAAATATTTGTGTATTTTTTGTATTATGTTGTAATTATTTCATAATTTTACTATAGAAATGGCCTCTATTTTCATTAATTTGTTTAATGAATTTTGAAAAAAAATGTAGTTTAACTCTCATTGAATGAGTTTATTTTTTAATATTAAGATTAAGACAGTACTTAGGGCATAATGGTTAGCATCTATCTCTGGCTTTAGCCATGAAGTTGTGGTTCAAATATTTTTTGCTTGTGATTTTTTCCTATGGGGTCAAGGTCCTGGGACTAGACCTCTCAGCCTGGAAATATGTCTCAGTGGCTTATATAACATGGGGGGGTTGTACTTTGGTAGAGAAAACTTGTCTTTTTGGGAGGAATCATTTATGGCTTATCTACCATGACCATACTGAAACATTCATATGATGATTTCAGTAATTACTATTATGGTAAATCATTTCTTTCAAGAAATGTTTAACTTTTTACTATTATTTCCACTATTTACTGGGATGATAACACTGTAATCTTCAGTAATTCCCAAGCTGCAGTACAGAAATTATCAACAGCTGGTTTACAGTCATCCATTGAAGAATTTTGTAGAAACATGGCTGCTATAATGAGGAAAAGTGGAAGAAATATTGCTCTGTAGTGGATACCAGGCCATGTTGGTATACATGGCAATGAAGAAGCTGACAGGTTAGCTAAGCTCGATTGTGTAGAGAGCCAGCCTGTTGGACCACTTTCTTATAGAAAAGTGAAATCAATTATAAGTTCTCATTATAAGGACAGGACAAGTGCCAGATACAATATCTAAGCAAAAGGAAAGAAATGGGGAGCCTGCTTAAAAAAGATGAATGAATCCCTAGTAATCTTAGTAAAGTTGAGGGAGTGGATTGCTTCTGCCTAGTAACAGGACATGATCTCTTCCAAAACACCTCCATCAGATAGGCATTGGAGACTCACTGACACGCCCTCTATGCAACATGAATGACTTGGATGGAGGTCATATTTTAATGTATATTGGCCTAAAAAACATTCAACAAGATGCAAACCAACTCTAGACAAAAGTAAACTTATATTGGGCTGCAAGAGAGAAAATGGCCTAATAGTCTATTTCTTGTTGGATAGGAGAAAAAAAACTATTATTTCCTCAAATTCATTATATATAGTTAGTATATATACATATTGTGATGTTATTTTTATTTTATATTACTCATCGGTACATATAACATCACTATTAATAGGTTTTTTTTTAAAGAAATAACATCTGACTACAAATCTTTTTTATTATACAGAAAAATGACACAACAACAGTTATTTAATTATATTAGCTAGTGGCTATATATTTTATAGTGGCTAGGACACATGTATAAAATGAACAAGAATTTAAAAAAATTAAATTGTATTAAGTCAGCCAATAAAATATATTTAATAACTAAAAGATAATTTATGATACAGTGATTTTTTTATTTTTAGTGGGTTTTCCTTCCTGAACCACCACTGAGGAAGAAATTAGTTCTTCCACCACCTGTCAAGGTTGACTATCGAGCAGCGTGTTTTTGTCATAGGCAGCTGATTGACATCGGTTATGTATGCTCTATTTGTCTTTCAAGTAAGTTTTCATAAAATATCTTGTTTTTAAAATAAACGACCAATTGAACTTACTATCTGAACATTATGTTGGGACAAGGTGTTCCCTAAGGTTTCATCTGTTTTAAATTTGGATTAATCATACCTGTTTCATATGCATGATGATTACAGGACCATATGCATCTGATTAACTTTGTTACATCTGAAATTGTGGAAAAACAAATAGAACAATCAATAAAAAAGAAAATCAACTTGACACAAAACACCTTCAGTTTGATAACTTTATACCAACAATATTTTTTATTGCTATACTGTTTATTTTAAACTAGATAGGCTCTGTTTTAACTTGTCGTGGAGTTGTATTTTTGACCTATTTGTACTAGGAACCTTTTTTATCATTATTATGATTTTTAATTTACAGCTATGAACTTTGTTAAACATTTAATAATTTTCTGATGACTCAAGAAATATCCTAAAGAACTGCCTGCTGAGCCTCTCTTAGCTCATCTAGTGGTTACTCTAATCCTTCCATGCCTGCACTGTTGATTTCAGAATTAGTCTATTCGTCACTATTATAATTGGTGTTACAACTATGCATTCCAGAAGGTATAACTCCTTTAATTTAACTGTCAGTTCCTAATACTTATGGAGTTTCTCACCCATAGTTGAGATTATGTGATTGTTTGGAAACGCGACATATTTACGATACGAGGAGTATGGTTAATGATATGATACACTGTGTGGTCTGTAATGATAAATACTTCCCAATCTAGTTTGATGAGACCCTTTTGAAATATCTATCTAAGTATATTTTTATTTATATCTATCTACATTCAATAGATTCAATTTCATCGCTAGGGACAGTTGGAAAATTATTGCCACATTATTACGCCACTGGAGGTACTCTGTATCTGCCAGTACCTCACATCCTCTGGTGATATACTGTATTAATTCACTGAGCATTGCCAGCATTTGTCATTATTATTATGGCTCAAGTCCTACCTTGAAGGCCTATGCAGCCCCAGAGCGGGAATGTCAAGATTAATTTCTTAGGACTGCCAGAGTAAATATTGACTGACCCAGATGGTATTCAAACCCACAATCTCATGAATCTAGCACTCTAGGACCTTCACCCCAATGTTCTCCTTCAGGTCCTCCAGGAACCATTTTACATCACAGCTGGTTCAAAGTTATGTCATTTGAAAAAGAAATTAATTTTTTTTTAATCAGAAGCCTTTTAAAAATCAATTGGAAAACAAAAATAAAATATCAAAATTGAATGCAAATTATATAAAAAACTTAATCGATAAAATAAAGGCTTCAAAATATTGTGTTTACATACACATTTGTGTTGAGGACTTGGGGCTTGTCTTGAGTTGAGTTGGTCTTAAATCACTTTCCAAGGAAAGGAAACTGAAGTAGTAAATAAGAGGACTTCCTGTATTTAAAGAAAGCTTAAATTGCTCTAGCATGAACAATAGAATTATTTATAATTAAAAAAGTTGAAGTTTGTGAAGTATTGTGATAATTATGAATTAATCATATTTGTATTTTATTATTACTTCAATGTGTTTTTAATCTTTGTTTTATTTTTTTGCAGTATTTTGTAAATTCAGCCCAATCTGTACAACATGCCAGTAAGTTTAATTTAATTTTCTATCAATTAGTATTTTTTTATTTTCATAAAACATGAAGTTAAATCAATTTTTTTTTTCAGTGCTTTGTTTAAAACACCTGGACCTCCCCCTTCAAAGTCGAAGAAAAAAAAACCAAAAATGTAGCAAATACTTTTATTTTATAACTAACTATTTTATATTAATATTTTGTATATATTTTGTAATATAAGTTTACATCATTTTTATAGTTGCTCCATTTCCTTTCAAATCCATTTCCCACGATAGGTAATTTTTATATATGGGTCATTCCCCAAATTTATTGCTATTTATCTATCAAAATTGTTTGAAAATTAAAGTTGATTGATTCAAATTCTTTATTTATTTTTTTTTTTTATGCTCCTTGATAGTATTCTGAAGCTTATGGTTTTTGTGACATAAATTTAAAAAAAAATCTTATTCTGTGGAGGTAATATATGCGACTAAGGAGTGATGAAATGAAATTTAGTAATAGTGAGTATTTATTTAGTAGTAATAAGTTTTAACTCTTAAGCCTTAAACAATTTTGAACTTAAAACATAGTTTGAAACTCTTAGCAAAAATGTTGTCCTACTTGAAAATGCTTGAAGCATTCTCAGTTTTTAATCAGAATCTAAAGAAACTAACAGAACTGTTTAGTATATTTTTAATATAGGTGAACTGACTTAATTGGGAAAAACACTCCCATAACTTAAAAAAAAAATGGGGGGAGGAATACCGAACTGGCAAGTAAGAAGTTGTTATATCAACTTATTTCACATCATTTTGGGTGGGCGATGAAAATATTCTCTTTTTTTTATGAGAAATTTAGGGTATGAAAGAAGATTAATGTTGCCTTGTTTATTAATTTCGCAAACATTAGTGTCCTAAACAACCAATTGAGACTTCCATTTGTCAAAGCTAAGAGGTCCTAATTGTGAATATTGAAAGAAAATGAAATATTTGTCTCTCCCTAGCCCCATGGTGTAAGTACCCAGGGAGAGACAAATCAACGATTTTTCATGTTTACACAATAAAATCTTTTTAAAAAAAGTACCATATATGTGATGAGGTTCTGAAGTAATACGAAAATAGGTAATATAAAATTTAAGTCTTATCAATATTGATTTTGTTGAGCACCAGAGAGTGACTACCAAAAAAAATATACATTTCATTTTCTTTTACACCCTGGAACCAAGTGAAAATGTTAAAGAAGGTAACAAAAGAGACCATGTGTTTACTGCTTTCTTCTTGTTAGTCCTGATCACCTCTCAGCCTGAAATTTTTTTTAGTGAGGGTATACTGCTGGACATTTTATAAATAGGCCAGGCAGTGACCGAAAACCGAGTGACTAGAGGTAAAAAGTGTTATAGTTATCGGTATGCTCCATCTAAAATTCAAAGAAAGTTTTATATCAATACTTGAGATAATGCTGGAAAGATCACAGCCATTTTTTTAGATTTACTACAAATGAAACTGGTAGCATTAACTTATCAAGTCTCAACCTCACATTTGTGACAGGGCTAGGGCATGATGAAAAGAGCATTATATATTTTATAACTAAAATAACTATTAGTAATTAGAACCTCTAAGTGAGTGTTGGCCACAAGGAATGTAATAATAGAAAAATAAAATCATTCACTTTTAGGTGGATGATCATTCTTGACTCTCTTATGTCATAGTGAATTGTTGGGAACTAGTGACAAAATTGCACTTCTATTGACTAATTATCGAATTTCATAGACAATAATTAGACAGCTATGTTCAAAACTTACATAACACCTGTTTCTCCTCTTTTTCATAGATTTGTCTTCTCTAAATTGTTGACAATATTTAACAGTTACCCATTTTTTTTAATGATAAGAAAGAAAGATTATTTTTGTTTTTCAACCAGTCCTTTCAATTGAAGCAATATTAAATTTATGTCAAACTGTATTTTGCATACTCAATTTATCATACTTATCTGATAATACATATTCAATAGTACACAGTAAAACAGAAAATTAAAGAAATAAAATAAGAACCAACTTTTCATGTAGGAAAAAAGTCATCTAATTCACTTAGTTCATTTTAATATAATTTTTTGGCTTCATCTTCTTGGTTTAATTTTTATTTCATGACATTTTACTATCTTGACATCTTTTAGTTCTTAGTACCTTTTTTTTTTTTTTTAGCATTTTTAATATTAGCTTGAATAATCAAGTGAAAAACCAGTGTTATTTACAATCCTCTATATTTGTCATTTAAAAAGTTGGATAAAAAAAATTTGGTTATAGAGAATTTGGAGGTCACTCTCTCATAAAAATAAACTTTACAATTTATTTTTTAAATAAATCAAATGGTATCCATGTTGTCTCAACATTCTGTATTATATCAACAGTCCAACACTTTGGCCATCCTCAAGGGCAATCTTAAATATAAATTTACATCTCACATCCAAATTTAAAAATATTTTGTAGGCTTTTCGCACAGGTCATTAATTACAACTCAAATTATTCTATTAATCACAATTTCATTAATTTTTAAAACTTTTAATTTTAGATCAACTTACACTATCAACTGTCATGTATGTTTATATTGGTATACATGTTTGATACTTTCAATTTCTAAGAAAAAACAATTTTTTATGATTTATTGGATTATAAATATTCGTTAACATATTATAATGTCTTTATTTTTGATATAAACAGAGTTTAAGATCAATTCAGTTCATTAAGTCTCATAATAAAAATGAAAACTTAAGAAAACTGAAACTGAAGAAAAAAAAAAATGAAAACTACTGCATTTCATGATGGATGCCACAAGTAGTTAAAATAGAAAAAGTAAAACCATCTTCTAATCTTTGACCTTTTCTTTCTTTCCACAAGTTAAAAGGAAGACTGTCAACAATGATGTGGCAAAATTGTTATTTCTGCATATATTGCTGCTAATTTATAAAAAAAATGTTTATAGAGGAGATATCCAAAAGATATCATGGCTTGCTAACGGTTAATAACAATGGAGTGCTGCTTTTATTTTTATTAAAAATAAAATGAGATTTTGTACATTCCTTGCTTCTTTGACGAAATGTACAAAATGCTGTTATGTAAAAAAAATAAAATAAAATAAATACATAAAATTGTCACTTAAAAAAAAAACAAACTTGTGGTTTTCATCAAAAGTAAACATTAAAAACATAAAAAACTAGAGGACATTAGACATTAATGTTTAATTACAATGTTTCTAAAAAAATATGAACAGTTGCAATGCAATGCAAACAACAGTGTTCTGTTTCTTGTAAATATAATTGATGCTATAATATTGTAGAGACTGAAATGAGTAAATAAGGGACTAGATTATGATCGAACTGTTAAGAGAGGAAATCCTTACTTAGTAAGATAACCAATGGAAAGACAGAGATATGTTTGAAAATTTAATTTTTTTTTTTTTAGACTTATAGTACAGAAAAAAGCTAAATGAAAGAAAACATGTAACTAACCTCCTTTGATAGATCAATGAATTCAGTTCCACTAAGGCTTGTTATTCATTTAAATTTATGTTTAAAAATTATTGTAAAGGAAAAGAGATATTTGATAAGAGGATGCTTTCAATCATTACTGACTTATAAATAAGGAGCAGGCTCTAAACGACAGTTTTTAAGGGGTTGGAGAATTGAGTTTGAGAAGAACAAAAACTAACTATTGCAATGGGGTTAAAAATATGAGTCCGAAGGGACCAAATAGATCTTAGGAGTAGGTATAACTATATTAAGTACACTTACTAAAACTTATGTTTTATTAGTAATAGTTATAACAGCTGTATCAGACTGCAATAACCATTTATTAAATTTTAAAAAAATATAAACAACTTGTATTTAAAAATCATAGCATTTAGTTGCATTTGTGGGCTTAAAACTGATCATAAATAAGCTTGAATATAAAAAAAATTTAAATTTTTGTGGAAACTAAAAAAGAAGGGGGAAGGGAATGATGGCTTTCAATTATCTGCTCAGAGCACCAGCTATATTGGAAATCAAGGCCAGGAGGAAATCTCTAGGTGTCTACTATTTTTGGATAACTCTTTGAATATTTATGTTTTAATTTGTATTAAAATGGTTTAATCACTTAATAAAATATATCCTACCTACACATCCTATACCAAAATATAATGGAACTTGTAGAACCTTGAGAATGTATCTATTTATAAAATGAAAATTTTAATATTTAAAAAAGAATTTTAGTATATTATGGTAATATCTTTTTAATAATCTAACATATTAATAATTGTTAACAACTATAAAAGAAATATAATGATTCATGAATAATTTTTATATGAATAATACTAAATAATGTATTATTGTTTTAAGTTAGACTTATATGGTATTATGAACAATATTTTAAAAGTCATTGTGAACACGAGGAAATACAATGTTTATATGGAATTTCTATTAAATAAAAAAAGCTGGATCACTATTGGTTTTTTTCAATAAAAGGTCAGCTATTTACAAATTTAAGGGGATTGGAAATGATCAGGTTTGCCTACTCATATGAATGAATTCAGAACTACCCTGCATCCATGGGAACCCAATCATAAACATACTTCTAGCTGGCAAGGTAAGACTTCTCTTGCTGATATTATTTCTTACTGTTAACTTATGGTTTATAAATATTTATTATGATTACATGTATTCATTAGTTTCTATTCATTCATAATATTTATTTTTTTATTTTAACGAATTCACAATATCTTTTTGAATCGTAACACAAAAAGCAGATTTATTAAATGCTAAGAAAATTAATTGTATTATAATAACATAATTGTCAACCAATCAACAATTTATTAGTCATTATTTAATAATATAGATGAGGTATTTCTGTTACATATAAAACATAAAAAAATACCAAGAGGGAAAAACAAGTGCACATTCCTAATTATTTTTTCTGGTATCTAATTAACTATTTATTGATATCCTCAGTCTTTTATAACAAAGAACAAAAGTTATGAAATAAGAATTAAAGGAAACAAATTGTTTTCTGTTTTTGGCCTAGATTTGATGAGGGACATTTTTGTATTCTTTCATCAGAACTGTCAGTGTAAAGTGATGGATGAGTTTCTATTGAAATTGGATATATTTTTATTTGGCGTAAATACCCATTCTATAGGTGTTCATTAGAGTTTAAATATGGATCATATTAGTATTTCATAGGTATTGATAAAGATTGGCTGCTTTTTTTTTTTTTTGGCTCAGTGAATAAATAACTTACTATTTATTTAATTAATGGATTATTATTTATTTTTAATTATATATTGCAATTTTTTGTTTCTAAAATAATAAAAAAGTAAATAAATTTTGTGGTATCAATGTCTTTTATTGATCATATAAGAATTTTATAAGTATTGATAAAGATTGGCTACTTTTTTTGGTTCAATGAATGATTAATTTACTATTTATTTAATTATTTGTTTAAATTATATTAATTCTATACTACATTTTAATTGTTTTGAAAAGAATAAAAAGGGAAATAAATTTTGATGGATATATCCCCGGATATAGTATGTCTTTCAACATACTATATAATATTGTTTTTTCCACTAATTTTAATGTATATTAAAATAAACTATTTGTTGTTGTTTTTTACCAATATGTACTATTTTTAAGAGCATTTCAGTACTTAGCCAAATAATAAACTTACATTAAAATATCATTATCCCAGATGTATGAGAAAGATCGAACACTATTGCTGGTAGCTACAGCCTCAGCACTTCCCAACAATTTGAGTTGCAAACTGCTTGACCCTTCCAGGATATCGGAAGCAGTGGGTGTCATCCATGGCGGTTATATCAATGTTATTCCATTTAGGTCAGTAGACTCAACATCTCAATATATCCCTTGTACAGACTCTTCAGAGAGATATTCAGCTGCTGTTCAACAGGTAAAGAAAACTATTTGCAATGTTACATCATTTTACAGAAATTTTCTCTCCACTAGTCATAATCAATTACTATAAATGTAATTCTGAAGTATTATTCGATATTATTACTGAATTTAAATTTCATTTATTATTTGCCTTTGTTTATGTTTTTAAATAAAATCAAGAACTCATTCATCCAATATATTTTTAAATATTTTAAAAGTTTGTTATCTTCTAAGTTCAATTGAGTTCCATTGTGAATTCCTAAAATAGCTGAAGAATAAATTATCTAATGCTATTGTAATTTTATTTGAATTAAGAAAAGAAAATGTAAATTTATAAATGCAGATTTATTTTCATTTGATGAAAAAATATTTTTGTTTTGTGGTCTGCATGAATAAGCCATGAGCTTGTTTATTTGTGCCAGTTGCTCCGAGAATATTTGATTATTAGAATAGTAAGCAACTTATTATTTGTCAAAACTTTTGAGTTAAGTGTGTATTAAAAATATAAATGATGACAAAAATGTTGTATAACAAACAGACCTTCGGCATAACGTTTGCTCTTGGGATCACTTGTTCGAAGATCTGAAATTGATATTTTCATTTCTTGTAAATACTCAAGCCTCTGAACCATAAGCGACGATATAGCCAATAAGACATTTATGAAGCCAATCCTGTGTTGACTTAGGTAGTTACCTGATCTGAAGTTGTTTATACATACCAAAATAACATGAATTGGCAGCTGAGGTTCCCTGAATTCTTGAGATAAATTGAAACTAGAAAGCCACAAATTTTTCACCTTATGAAATAAATACGTGGGTCTTGGAAAGAGTTATTGTTTTCAATAATTTATTAAACATCTTTTAAGCTATTGAATCCAATATAATATCAATTTGAAAGGTTACTTTCATAAATGTTTTATTATTTCTTCACAACCTACCCAGTAGAATATTGATTGAAATAAAAATTGAATTGAAAATATATTTGAATCAAAGGTTATCTGGATAAGAATAAGAATAAGCTGTTTAAGAAAGAGATTTTCATTACTTTAATATAAAAAATTTTTTTTTTTTAAATTTTTAGAATTCAGAAACTTTTCAGTCCATATGAAAAACCAAATGTATGTAAATTATACATTATTTTATTTAACTACCAATGCTCTGTTTCATTATTTATTTATACATTTTTAATTATTTCATGTTTATTAATAAAAGAAGTAATAATTATTTATTTTAATATTTTCAAGGTAATGTGGTGCTATTTGAACTTTGAAGCTTGCTTAGTTGTTGCCTCCAATGTCGGATTACAAGTATTTGACTGCTCTTCTCTCAGTCTCCGCTTCTCACATCCCTGCAAAGATTCTCCTGGAGGCAGGGAACATTTTGCACGTGGATTGGCTAACCCTCCTGGAGACTACCTGTGCGTGGGTAAATGTTTTGTACATTATTTATATGAGGGTTTATGGCTATCAGAAAAAATAATATTAGAAATATGATAAGACAGTTGAAAAGAAATATAAAAAGAAATGAACCAACGATTCTTGTTCTCCAGAAAGTTATTCCTTGTGAAAACATTACTCAAAGTGTCAGATTATTTCTTATTGAATTTTGAGAAGTACAACATGTTACGTCATGAAAATTAAGTTATGACTATCATTACTCTGTAACTATAAGGAAATATAAAACATAAACAAAAATAGTTATAAGTTGGTGAATTGTAATAAGTTATTTGAATACAATACTGATGTTTCTATTATAGTATAAATTATATTTTAATTATTACATTTTCCAGGTTAGTTTAAACATTTTGGCATAGTGTTCAAGAAAACACAAATATATATGGAGTATGGAAAATTATAATTTGTCCAATGTTTTCAGAACAATTTTTTTTCCATTTTCAGGAAACAATAGTGGAGTTGTTAGACTTTTTGGAATGAGTGATGACGGGGGCATGATATTCATTGATAGGAAGCAGGCTCACTCTTCACCAATAGCAGACTTAGCGTGCTCTAAAGAAATGATGGCTTCTTGTGATGATGCTGGGATAATTGTTTTGTGGTCAATCACTCCTGATGAAATGATTCATTGGGCCGAGATTACGAGCTATGGGTGAGTATTAGTAATGGTTTTAATGCAATTGATTCTTTTATTTTTATTAAAAATATGAACTCCCAAACTCAGGAAATAAAATAGGGTTTTACTAGTTACCTGGTTATAGCAATAAAATGTTTTAACTGGGTGTAACAATAAAATGGGTGTGATTTATTTAATTTCTGAAACATCATGAAGTTAGTCACATTGAATAGGATAATAAGAAGGGTTGTTTTGATTGTTGGGTTGTTGATTTAAACATATTGAGTTAGCAATATTCAAGCCACTGAAAGTATATGATTTTGATGATCTAAAGATAAATTTCTCTCGTTGGCACAATTAAATATGCTACACCAACTTATTTGTGTTTCATTTGGACCGCACCCCCAACCATCATCTCCTAGTAATAGATTTCTCTCTTTTCTACATATTTAAATTTCTAATGAAATTATAATCAATCATCTTTCAACTATATTATTTATTTCATTACCTCCATAAACTGAAAGTATATAAAGAAATACTAGTCTCTCAAGATTTTTCTATCAATTTTGCGTGTTTATTAAATAAATTTTAATGATAAGCCAAGTATCACGAGCATTTTTTTTTATTCCTTAAAACTTTTTAATTATTTGATCAATAATTTAATATTTATAAAAAATTAAATATTTATAAAAAAATGTTGTTAACTTTCAGATCTGCATGTACCAGTGTAGAAGTATGGCGTGGTCTGGTGGTTGCTGCATATGGTTCTGGTCACATAAGAATCTTCTCTGTTGATCATCGAAGAAGGGAGGTAACTCTATCTATCGAGATTGCAGCACATGCTAAATGGATAACTGCATTGGATATTGCTCCAGAGTCTGGACTTGTCCTTTCAGTTTCAGAGGATTCATTTGCAAAAGTTTGGCAAATATCTGGAACACCAGATAATGTAGTAAGATCAATTTTTTTTTTTTACTGAATAAAGATTTCGAATTGGAAACATCAAAGTATTTTCTCCTTTTTTTTTTTTTTTAGATTATTAATATTTTCATAAAGATTAATAAATTGCTGTCTGATAGGCTGGGACACCTTTTTGCTTGCTTATTTTTTAATCTTGAGAAGGTGATTAGATACTTGGCAATGCTGACCACTGAAACAGTGTTGATGAGAACAGTATGACTATTGAAATATGCTAATAATACTGTGTAATGTCTTGCAATATTTCACTAATAAGAACAAAGTTCTTTCTGCCATTAAAAAATAAATATCTATTAATGAGAAGATATACTGTTGCTCTCATGCAATGATTTATTCCCAGAAATAAAGCAGCAAATAAAGGATGCAATTTTGTGCAGTTTTTGCCTCCTAAAAGATCTTAAGAAGAAGTTATTACAATAATATATACAAATAAATCAATTGTGTATAAAACATTCAAGCATACTTTGTGTAAGAAACTGGTTAGAGATTGTGCATGTACTATTTAAATAGTTAAGATCTACTTTAACCTTTTGATTTTAGCGTTACGTATTTTTAGATGTATTATTATATTCCAAGGGAAAATAAATACAAAAATTACTTACAAAACTTTAGTAACTAAAAATTACTTTATTTAAAATCATCTCTAGGTGGAAGTGGCTTGCTAGGATCAGAAAGGGAATTTTATCTGTAAAGACTTAAGGTATTCTTGTTAAACTTCCTCTGATAAAGTTTAAATCCAAGCTATAAAGGAAAACATTTTGAAAATTTCGGAATCTTCTTTGTTACCACTCTTACGTGGTTGATCCTATGGTGTCAGGGTGAAATAAAATTGATTAAATTAAGAAGATGTTCTGGGTGTCAGTCCAGCTTTTTACCAGTAATACATAAATTAAATAAAATCTGAACTATTTAATTATTTTTAGGCTACTTTTATCCCAGAATACAATTATTTTTCATTTCTAGAATATCGCTGATTGACCTTGTGTAGTAATGAAAGGAAGATGGGACGCGGTCAAAGAAAAACTCAAATAGTGATTAAACTATTTATATTGAGCCAACGTACATAACGAGCAACCAATATTGAGCCTTACGTTGCAAGGGTTCATCAGGGCTAAAATAGACACAAACACGTAAATGATGTAAATGTAAATTAACAAAGTAAATGAAAAATTAAAAAGATGTAGAACGAAACGTACTTTGTTCATTTATGTTTACATCATTTACGTGTTTGTATCTATTTTAGCCCTGATGAAGCCCTGCAATGTGGGGCAAAACGTGGGCTCAATATAAATAGTTTAATCACTATTTGAGTTTTTCTTTGACGGCGCATCTTTCTTTCATTTTTCATTTCAGTTCTAGTAGAAACTGTTTATTCTAAATAAGGAACTATTTAATTTCTAGAATTTCAGATGTTATCCTTTTGGTCTCTTAGGACATTTTAAAAGTAAGTTTGTTATTCAATAAATTAAATCCATTGTGTATAAAACACATATCCACAAACATACTTAATTCATCACTATACAATCCTCTCGGTTAAGAACCCTATTATCAAGTAAAAAACAGACTAAATTCTAATTGACTATTAGGTGTACTATTAAGAAATTATAATTGATTAAATTAATTTACAAGTATCTGAAGTTCCTCACTAAAAATACTATGTGCATATATTATTTTTCATTCTACAGCAATGGAAAATTAATTATAATAAATAATTATTAACATTTTTCTTTCATTTAGTATATGCAATTTTTCCTATCAGCACTGCTAATTCTTTTTTAAATTAAATTTTTCTTATATAATTTTTTTTTCAGGTTGTAGTTCATAGGTTTTCTTCCCAAGTGAAAGATTGTATGCTTGTAGGAGGAAGATTTCTTACCCTATCCGGTTCCTTATTTGCAGTGTCCATTTATGACAGCAATTTAGTTCAGTGTTTTAAGATGTGATTAAACTTCCAAATAAAATAATTTTTAAAACTATTAAAAGTGCTTAATTCTCCTCGAATTCCTTTTCCCATAATCTGATTCTGGACCAGAATAGATTTAAGAACAGGAGGTATCTGTCAAGTGCCTGCTTAGTGTTCTAAATTTTTTATTCTTTATATAAATCTTATAACATACTAAAAAAAGTAAATCATTAAGAAGTATATTGGCATATTTATACGTTGTTGAAATTGTTATCGGAAGATTAAAAATTTAAGATAATGAAGAAAAGTACTTAAATTTAATTAAATAGACTGATTTTAATGGTATTCTATATGTATATGTATATATTACCTAATATACATTAATGATCAAATTTACTAGCAGGTTTATATACAATGCACTGGCTGGAATAATGTTTAATGAAATGGATGATTGATGATTTGAATTAAGTGATTAGGTTCAGAAGTAGGAGTGTGATATAACTTTCTATTAATTTATTTAAATCTACATTTTTAGAATATCATAAAAAATACTAAGCAAAGAAAATATAAACTTATGTTGAAAATAATTATATTTACAACTATTATGTTGTCTAATATATGTAATTAATTATATTATACATAAATGGAAAGAGTATAATCTAATAATTAACTTCTTTAGCTGATTGCTGGTTCAGATTTCAAAAATGAAGCAATTTAGATCAATGGATGCCTAACATATTGAGAAATGAAGATATTGATAGTTATGTTTTATAGGTTAATGAAACTCATTTAGGAGTCCGAGAAAACAATTGACAGGAAAATTTTCAAGCTTACAAAGTTTTAATCCAAGGGTGGGATAAATAACCAAGGAATTGAAGAAAATAGAAGAATCTAATGATGTTTTTGATGTAACAGAAGATAGATAAGCAAAATTGTATAGTAAATGACTTGTGTATAATAAAATAAATAGTACACTTGCTGCAAGTGTAAGTGAAACAAAATGATTTATGTATTATCTCATTGCATCTCAATTACTTTTTTTAATTAAAATTAAATATTCCCCATTAATCTTATAATTTATTCATGTTTGGATGAATAACAAAGAAAATCTATTGTAATATTTAAAACACTTCTTATTCAACATTTCATGAAAAAAAATTTAGTTGTATCCCTTAGATTTTATTTATTTAAAAATTAGGATTGAAACCATAATGGAATAGACACTCACCGTTACTGTGAAAATAGGGACTCAGAGTTCTTCACCAGAAGAGGAGATGTAAATGAGGGAACGTGACCCTCAGTGTCCTTCGTTATATTTTGGATGGGGATGTCCTATTAATTGCCAGAATCAGGATCCCAACATGCTGCTCCTTTGTGTGTCCTTTTCTCTTCTTGGGTCGGAAGTCCTTATCGTAAATGGTGGCAATAACCACAGACTGAGCGGGTTCTTCTGCTGAATAGTTAAACTTCTTAGAAACTTAAATTCCTTAGAAATCTAAATGCATGAAACATTCTAATTAAAAATTTGTTTTCACTGTAATGAAAAGCATGTTTTAAATTTTTGTTTAATATTTAAGAAAATCATCCTTAAATCCATACTTTAGTAAAATTATAGAAATGATTTTTATATGAACCTTGTTTTTATTATTGATATTTTATTAATTGAGTTTCCAGATTTTTAATATGTTTTTTAATATTATTTACATCCATTACCTTTACTTATTCATTTCATGATATAGGTTATACCTCCAATTAAAACTAATTTCATGGCTTTAATTAAACAAAACACTTTTATTATGTAAAATTAAATAATTTCAGAATAAAATGTCACCTGATATCTGTTTTAGCATCAGGCCAAGTTTATCAACTTCATAATAGATCCAATTTATAAGGATATAGTGGGATAATGATTTTGAAAAGTTTAGGTATAATATTAAATTAGAAAAACAATTTATTTTTCAATTTAAAAATTCTTTAACAATTTTTTTTCCTAGGATTTTATGTATGTATAAATTTTATAGAAATGTATTATTATGTATAATCCTTATTTTAGTGCATATAGTTAATAAAAATCTGGAGATTAGTAACACCCACTTAAAAAAAATTGTAATTATAAAGATAGTTGGAAATTAATTAATAACATATTTTAAAATAAATAAATAATTGAAATTACATGATTATATTTAATTTTTTTAAATATATATTAAGAATATTGAAGTCCATTGTTTCCATTTTGTATAAAAACAGACTGTACCCTGAATTGAGTTGGGTAGAGCGCGATTTGTCTCAGCCAATCAGATTCCAGAAAGTTCTGAAACTTAATTATCTGGCCTAGCATCCGCCAGTGTACTTTTCTCTAAATTATGTGTTTCAGTCTGTTTTAGTTCGCGTTCGTGTCAAAGGGTTTGTTATTTGTTAAATATGTGTTAAGTGCTTTAATAAGTAGATTCGATTTAGCTAACAAGGGGTGTAATTATAACAAGTGTGATTAAATGTGTGATTTTAGTATAGATTATATTTTTGATGTCGGATGTAGTGATTTTCAAGAGAGAATATAGCCATCTTGAATCTTTTAGCTGTAAGTAATAAGTTTTAAAAATTTCGATGCATGCTAATGTTTTTTAATTATATACTTACAATACATTCATATTAATAGCTATAACGAACGAAAAGGCCACGAGTGTGATGATATTAAAAAGTCATTTTTACAATTTTAAATTTGTCATATTTTCGAAAATATGGATAGATGCAATCAATATTTGTATTTCATATTGTTTTCGGAGTAGTAATAAGTGATTGCTCATTACTATTATAGTATTATTTACAATTTTATGAATTTATTATCACCAATTTCGAAACTTTTATTGAAAATATTATGCACCCGAATCAACCAATTTACATTAATTAGCCAATAATTGAAAAAATACACATTATTCTTATTTATGATATTTTATTAATTAGAATATTTAATAATAGATAACTGTTAGGTACTGCTAATATTGTAGAAATTTCTTAGACAGGCATGTTACTTTTAAAACATATTCTTCAGTTTTAAGTACATTTTTTATTGTCAAAATATTAAAATTCAGTTTACTTCCTAGCTAGCCTCCAGTTAGCCCACTCACTATAAAGGCTATAATTTAAAAAATCTGGTGTGGTGCTCGCTTCATACGAATTTCACTTACCACACTGGATGGTAAAAATTTCAGACAATAAATTTTTATTTGTGATAAAAATTCTTTAATAACGCCGTGACGAATAATATCGATTGGGGTTTTCTCCTATTTTCCAGTCTCTAAAATTATTTCTTAACTTTCCTCTTTCATAATTCATATTTTTACATTTTTTATTATTGTCAACAATATAGGATGGCAAATTATTACAAATACACAGAAGTAAAGATAATTTAGAGGAAGTTTTTTTTTTAGCCCTGTTAGACTATTAGAATGAGAATGAATTTTCGCAGATATTAAAGATAACTTTATTTTGCTTTGATAAACCGGGTTAAAAACAAAACCTTTGACCCATATTTGAAGAAATCGAAAAAATGTGAAAAATTGATTCTTTAAAGTGGCACTTCTGGTCAGCTGAATTTATTAAAAAAGTTGCTTTAACTTCAGAGGCATTCCTGAATATATTTTTTGCCTTATTAAAACTTTTTTCACAACTGTTTCCTTAATGCTTTGTTTTCTTATTATTTGTCTGACTGTTTTGACGTTCACGATCACTTAATCTTCCTCACTATATGATTTGTTTATTATCCGATTTTGATGAATTTTTGGAACTTTAGTCCTTTTCATCTGGTCATAAAGGATTTTTGGCCATCCAGTTTTGCCCTTGTTTACAGTCTTTGTTCTTCCTCGTAACTTTTAACGATATATCATACTGTAGCATGCGGTATTCCAGTAGCTTATTTAATTTCTATTAATTTAAGATCTTTTTTGTCCAGAAATGCAACAATCAATCGTTGATCTAAAGTGGTGTTGTTTTTACTGCTTCTCGGCAAACACCAAATTGATAAGATTAGGAGGTGCAGGAACGCAGTAGCAAAGGAGTCAACTTGCCTCGGCCTGTCGGTGGATCTTCGTTGTTTCCCTGAAATGTGCTACCCTGCTGTCCGGTGACCGTCCCTCTCGGACTGTTCTCTTGTCACTGGCTTGGCCACCTCTATTATCCACTCCTGCCCACTCTCCCTCTCATTTATCTCCACTTCCAACACTTGCCTTCTCATTGGTCAAATACAGCCTCACCCTCTTTTACTTTGGGTCCCAAGAGAAGGGAGGCCTAAGGTCAGGTCTATTTTATTTATTTAGTTCCAACTTTCCCTGGCTTAAAGCAATACAGGTGTGCAGCTGCAGTTCGATGTTACATATCCATCATCAAAGTACTGCTAATGAATCAACGTACAATTTTAATGATTTGTGTACAATTTTCTGAAGGTCCAGTCTTCTGCGCTTCTTCTGTCCGCAGGTATATTGTGTGGGGTGGTCTTCTTCTTTGATGAATATTGTAGTGGCTTGGTCCAATAATTGTTTTCCACCCGTATACAAACCTTTTGTAATACGGGTAGTTTTCTTCGCTTACTAGCTGAGGGAAGTCGTTCTCTGTGAGGACGTTGAGTCTGGTTTCCATCAGCAATCTGTCCCGTATTGCATCAAAGTTGATACAGTCGATGATGATGTGCTCGGTAATCTCCGGAACACCACAACTAGGGCATAGGGGGTCGATATCCATCCCGTGGCCATGAAGCTTGGCTCGAAATCCCCCATGCCCCGTGAGAAATTGAGAGAGCCAGTAGCCTGGGAGAACCCACTTTGCTTCCATCCGTGTCCGAACGGTGGGGAAATATTTCCTTAAGGTAGCACCTTTTGGGCTTGTCATCCAACGCCGGTTCCATTCTTCGGTGGTGCCCTCCCTTGCTAGAGGCCATTAACAACTTTTTACTATCGCTCCATTCCCCTACCAGGTTGGCACAACGTTTTGCTTGCTGTTTTAGGTCGGCTCTGTTACTAGAAGACGTCACTGCAGCCAGATCGTCGACGTAACCAGTGGCTGGGAACCACTCTTCCTCTAAGACTCCCAACAACTCGTCAAAAATCAGCTTCCATAGGGCTGGGCCAAGTACTGAGCCCTGAGGACATCCCCTCTCTATGGAAGCTTCTACTTCATAAGAGCTACCTTTAATCGTCATACGTCTGTCCTCGAAGTAGCTCCTAATCAAGTCGTATAAGTTGCTGGGGGCTTCATATTTCTGCAACTGTTGGAGCAAGAGGGGCCACCAGACGCTGTCAAAGGCGGAGGATACGAAGAGCAGCAACATGACATACTGCTCCTCCCTCTGTTCAGTAGTGCTTTTCCCTTTTGTGGATCCGTATTACCGTGGGTGGCTAGGTCTTGTAAAAACTGGTGCTAGCCTGGTCATTATTAGGTGCTCCAGAACCTTGCTCATCACAGGGAGGAGACGTATAGGTCTGTAGGACTTATCCCTGCCCCTTCCCTTGTAGAGGAGTCTCAGATCGGCAATCTTCCAGCTTCTTTGAAAGTGTCCCCTTTTCAGACAGTCATTGTAAATATCAAGTAGCCTTTCTTCCATATAGGGGATACTATTCTTTAGGATCGCCGCGTCTATAGCGTCAAGTGCGGGAGCACGGGCAGTTTTTTATCCAGGCAATACAAGATATGTCCCAAGGTGAACACAGGTCCAAACCAGGCGGGTATACCATGGTGCGTCTCACAAAACCTTCCTCTTAGTTGTCTAGGGACGGATTATTCCTGGGGTAAGTCACCTCAAGGAAGACATTAGCTGCCTCTTCAAGGGTCGTTGCCTGGTAATCTCCATACTTAAGGGCAGTCAACGTCTGAAGTGGAGTAAATTTGCCTAGGGCCACCCTATATGGAATACCCCAGGGATTCTTTGTAGACTGTTCAACGATGAATTCGTCCCAGGATCTCTTTTTCTGCAAACATGCCCTGGCCTTGAACCTATACTCATTACGAAGTACAGTGCGCCTCTCGTCACATCTGCACTTCTGGTACGGCCGTCGGACCTTGTAGAGGTCTCCTTTCATGATGGTTAAGGCCGGTGTCCACCGTGGGACAGGTCGATCCCTCGCCTTTCGGTGTCGGAGGGTGTTCTCGGCGGCATCTCGGATAGGATCAGTAATCATGGGAACTCTATAGTCCAGGTCATCCACCGATTTAGCCTCTGTCCAGTCCTCGTCGACAATCTCTCCCTCCAACATACTTCGAAAGGCAGTCCAGTTGATTCCACGTGTTACATACCCTTTGTCAATGACGTGGGAACATATCGTCTCATTGACTCTCTCATTGGGTAATCATTGAATGGACACTCAGAGGAGCGAGCTTCTCTTTTACAGCCCTTTGGACAAGGGTAGAGACATTTTCAAATATTTCCTGACATTCCTTTGTATTCTCATGCATGGTTTCAATTACATCAAGTAGATACTGAAACTTACCGTTGATGTAGTTCTGAACCTTTGTGGTAACGTCCCTGTCAGTATTTTTAATATAAATTCTCAGGTTCTCCTGGATTAATTTCCCTTTCTAGAGTTTGGAGTTATATCCAGCCTCTTCAGATACTGCGGAAATATCGCCCTGAGTACCATCCCTAGCCCGTTTGGCATTAGACCTTAATAGCTTTAAAGATGTTTCTTCTTCAGCTTCTCTCGCCTCCATCTCTTCGATAATATGTCCGTTGGGCCTAACCTTACTCATTTGGTCACAAATTTTTAGTGTCCTTTTTTTACTTACTGATCAAAAAAGTTGACCCTAGTCCACACTCGCGGGCTTAAAACTCCCCCTAGGTCAGGTCAGACCTCTAGGTCGTTACCTTAGGGTTTCTTTACCTAGGGCGGCTTCTCTTTGATCCTGACCCTAAGGAATTAGCTATATAAGTCCTGGAGATAAGAAGGGTGCGAGGTCACAGAACAGTCGACAGTCATCAGTTGGACACAGTCTGGCGAACAGAATGGAACACCAGTCTCCATTTATCACCGCTATACCGCTGGCAGTCTTGCTCGGGCCGGGCACCTAAATCACCACTACGACATGGCAGTTGCAGGAGGCAGTGACCTTGATCTGACGTCTCTCCTATCTCCCGACCAGGATAACCTCAGAATTGAAGACGTGCGCATGGCAGAAGATCTCCCCGTGAACAAAGGAGCGAAGAGGGTACTGGAGGAATGGTGGAAACTTGTGCCCTAGGCTAAGCACGCGTACAGAGAGAGGCGCAACTTGGACATCTCAGTGGCTAATCCCACTCCGGTCCACAACAAATGGGGGAATGGGGCATGGTCCAGCTAGACCAACAGTCCCCCAGCAGCAGCCCAAGGCGAGACGGCCACCTCCAATTATCATTGCTCCTGCCATGGCGCAACAGTCAGTAAAAGAAATGGTGGCGATAATCGGAATTAGAAAATTGACTATTAATAATTCCTGGCAGGAGACCCGTCTCTATCTAGAGACAGAAAATGACCACAAAAAGGTCAGCGAGCTGATGAAGAAAACTGGACTAATCCAGTTTCACACATTTGCCCCACGAGGGACGAAGGGGTCCATAAAGTGGGTACTCGCCTGTGACCTCGAGGAAAATCTCCCGAGGTTCAAACTGATCCGGTGACTGACAAAGACCCAACCGAGTGGCCATCGAACAGAAACAGAGCTACTACAACTTTGGATGGAACACCACGTCAGAATATCGGACATTAGGAAGCTTGGAGCCATCGACCAGGTCCGCTTCCGGGTATCCCTCTTCACAGAAGACGGGTGCCCAGTCCAGTGCAGGCAGTGCCAACAATATGAGCACACAATGCGCTATTGCAACCGCACTGTGATATGCCCTAGGTGCTCCGAGAACCACGAATTCTCCCAATGCACTTTGACAGGGCCACCCAAATGTACCATATGCAACAAGGAAGGGCATAAGGGGACCTCTGTGCGGGTGAACCTTCTGGAGAAGAGGAGGGCCAAGAGGGAAGTCCCAGCACCACCAGCAGCGCAGCCTAGAAGACAGCCACCCAGCAGGAGAATCCAAAACGACGTCACCTTCTCTGAACTGATGGGAGGATCTCCAGTCCAGAAGCCACAACAGCCGTCGACCCAGCCTGTCCCGGTGACCAATGCCTCTAACATGCCAGCCATGGTACGGCTATGCGCCCGCATGGACCAAATGATGAACATGGTGACTATGCTCATGGAGATGATGGGCAAGATCCTCGCTCGCTACTATGACTGATTACCTAGGCATCCATTACAATGTTAGAAGCCTCTCACCGAAGCCTCTAAGCAGCACAGACCATCAGTCGTGGTGCTCACCGACACAATGCTCTCCACCTCGTCACGGATGTACTTTCAAGGGTACACCGCATACCGAGAGGCCTGCCACCCCGGAGCTCGTGAAGGAGTCATGGTCTTGGTCAGGAGAGACATCCCATCAAGGAGGATCCCGAACTCGTGACGGCTACCGAGGGTACTCATCTAGTCACAGTGGACGTACGGTTTAAACACCGTCACACGTTCACTTGTGTCTACAGGAGACCTCGGGCTGGACTCACGTCCGTGAAGCTGCTACTGCAACACGCCGAGGTGACTAGCCGGCAAATTGTCATGGGGGACTTTCAATGCCCGGCACACCGCCTGGTTGTGTAGTAGTAACAACCTACTGGGTACTTACATCACTAAGACCAGGCTGTCTCTCTTCCACCCAGGAGTGCATACCTTTAGGCACGCGTCCCGCCCTTCGTGCACGTCAACACTCGACCTTCTCCTGACCAGAAGTATGCACACGGTCATGGACTACCAAATGTTGCCCTACGGACCATCGAACCACAGGGCAGTACTCTACACCTTTGAAGGTACGCCCGCTACACCACCTGTGAGCAAATATCTACTCCATGAGGCCGACTGGAAAGGATACAGGTCGAATGTTGCTGAAGCACTACCAGCCATTGTGCAATACCGCACTCCGAACGAGGTGGACACAGAGGTAGAGGTAATCATCACCACCATCCAGAAGGCAGCCAATAGGAACATCCCGAAGTTCATTCCTGTCCCCAACGCCATCAGGAAGCCACCGAAGCACATCCTCACTCTGATTGGTCAGCGGAACAACCTGCGCAATGTGAAACCCGAGAATGTAAATAAAGGGCAAGCTACTTGTCTACAACTGTCACATAATCCAATGTTTTCTGCTTGGTTAAGAAATCGGCTTCACGATGGATTGAAATCTATTTAGGAATTAATCTGGACCATTCCACATCAAAAAATTTTCGGTAAAATTATACAGATACATCGGATAAACGTATGTATTCAATATCTTAATGAAGCCTAACAAAATTATCACTAGCTATTAAACCTGTAACATAATAAATGTATGAGCAACGTGAGAAAATACAGTTCTATAATTTTTTTAGATAGCTAAACAAACATTTGTTAAATGCCTTAAGTTGGTCAGGTAAATTAATCAAGAGATGATTTTGCTTTTTCTCGGGAAGACTTTAACGGTTAAAGGTCTTATTCTCATTGAAATTGTCAACAGGGCTTAAATAACAAACTTTTAAAGTATTCTTAATAAAATAAATAACCATCTCACATTGTTAGAAATAATAAACAATGGATGTATACAAAATGTTAAATAATTTGATGAATAACTAAAGGAGAAAAAAGGAAAAAATCGAAACAGAAGTTCGAATTGGAAACGACTCGATACCTCTTGATTGCATCTTTCATATTCGATGTCGTTATCTTTTGATAAACCGTTGTATTCTTTGCAGCAAAGTTTATATTCATTATTGTCTCCTCAAGGAACCCCTAATTATGAATTTTTAGAACAACAGCAGAATAAAAATCTTCATCTCTTGATTTTAGAATTTTTTTTCGAAATCCCCAAAATAGCAGTAACTTCAATTCCAGTGCACCAATGAACGCAAAACTTGGGGACATAAATAGAGTGCTAAGTGAAAGTTGTGTGATGCGTGTACTGCATCAGGTTCTTTTCTGTTTGTTTGTTTGTTAGTTTTGAAAGGGCGTTTAACAGCCTGGTCATCAACGCCCGTTGGTTGTAGGCTTTGGTAAGGCCTAGTTGTTTTAGTCATAGCTTTGGTATGGTGTACTGATCCGCACCAATTATAATTAAATTTGTGGCAATTATAATAGTTCTTTTCTTATAGACAAGCTTTGTAATAATAAATCAAACATTTCCAGTAGAATAATATGTTTAATAATTTTTTCACTCCTTAGTGCATATGGTGATTGTTTTGTTGGTTATAAGAAATATTTTGAAGTTTATTGATATTGATTTGTTCCTACTACTAATTACTTCGGCGTAAACAGTTCTTCTAAGAATCAAATTATTTTCGATCAGACCCATCCAACGGTGTAGAATCGATTTATGAAAGGACTCTTGATAGTTGTTAAGAGATGGCGGTCCTATGCGGAAGACGAAGACAACGTAGTGAAGGTACCTCCGCACACCGGGAGATGGCGGTTGTATGTTTACGTTGGCCGTCAATAACTCCTGCTTTTTACGCGAGGGTCTCCCCTGGCACCTGATCAATACCTAGTGCCTTCTAAGTGCTGTAGGCAGCTCTGCCCCTTCACAACTCGACCAAGTGCAGTGCAAGTAAGTGGTAGTTTAGTGCACTCCTTGCACCAAGGCGCACCTCACACAATAAACTATAGTGCTTACAATAGGCCTCTATTCTTTATTCATATTCTTCCTTTGTAGATTTGCCTTCTTCTCTTTCCTCTTTAGAGTAGATACTGAAAACTAGCGTAGTTTACGTACACACGCTATTGTTAACAAGTTCACGTATTCTACGCGAGGTTGCAGCACTCATACTATCGATGATTAGTAGAATCGAAATGAATAAATCGAACTGTACTTAAAAATATCGATACTTTTACTCCGTTTCGATTGCCACGTGGTTTAGCACCTGTTGTCAATAATTTTTATGAATTATTACCAGTATAGTATTATTGGGATAGTTTTCGAACACATGAACAAAGATTATTTGGTAAAATTACCTGAGTATTCTTGTTATATTAAAAAAAAATAAAATCTACATGTGTTGATTCACTTTTTCATATTAACACACTTTTCTAAGTTTCCATATAATATGTTTTACTTTCACTTACCTCTATATGGAATTTACAATAGGAGAATATATTACAATCGTTTGTCTAATTAACAAACCCTAGTTGTTTGTTTAAAATGGGTATATTCCTGGAATTTCTTTTTGAGTTGTTGAATTTTACTAATTGGAAATCCCATTTTATTAGGTCGATTTTAGAAATTTTTGCAGTTTTCGAGAAAACGGCTCAAACGATTTCATAAATGTACCATAAAATGGCCTTCAATATAGCTTCTTCTAAAGCTTCCTTATTTTTATTTATTTATTTTATTTAAATAATAAATCATCTCTCATTGGAAGTCTCATAAAAAAGAGATACATGTAAACCATGAAAGAATTTGATGATTAACTGAAGTAGAAATATTTTTTCAGTTGAAATCTAATTTTTGAAAATAACAGTAATATATATGTATAGCTTTTCAATACCAAAGATTTCAGAAACACTAATAGATAACACGCGATTATATGTTATGTATATTTTCCATGTATTTTAAATAGTTATAAATTATTAATAAATTATGTTATACAATAAATAATAACAATTATTTTTGTACAGCTGATATTAATTTAACTACCTTATGTATCATTGTTTGAACTTTAATCTAGTTGTATGTTCATTGTTAATATAATCCGCTTATCATTTGTCTTTATGTATCCATTGTACTTAATTTTTTCCATTGTTACATTGTAATTTTTTAACCATTAGGGGCTACTATTATTAGTCTTCTTTATATTATAATATTTATCTTCCACATAACATAATTTGGTAATGTTATACAGCGCTATGTTTCTGCATTTAATATCTAATTTATTTTCTACAAATTGTTATTGCTATTTTTTAAACTATGGCTATGTTTTTTTATATATTTATTATTAATTATGTCAGTATTACCCTTATTATTTATTTTATAATGTTTTATATGTTTTAATGTGTATGGGATCTACTATATGAAGTCCTTCTATTAGAGGATTTTTAAACTCACTCAATTTTTCAATTGGTCAATTTTTATACATAAAACAAACAGATTATTGAAAAAATTATAAATACTGCTGCGTTAGCCCAACATATTAGAAAATAGAAATGATTTTTTTTTAAAATAGAAAAATCAAATATAGTACATTTCACAGCAACAGTGAAAACAAAATACATCTTTGTACATGTGTCATGTTTGCATGTACAAGAACACACTAGATGCCTTGGAGTGATGTTCTGTCTCAAATTAATGTGTTTTTTTAAATTATTAAAGTAAAATTTTCTGCATAAGTGGGATCTTGAAAACGTCTGAATCGATGAAACATTGGTTGGTCAGCAGTTTACTGATATTTGAGGAGTAAAATGCTTTGTCTTTGGAATCTTCCAATTGTATCATGAATTTCTATGACTAAAGAATTAATCATGTTGTTCTGTTGTATGAGTTTTCACAATTCAATCAAAAGGAAAGAACGTGAATCAGAACTAAGTAGAGAAGACCGAGGTCTTGCAAGGACCATAGCGCCAATGGATGATCATAATCATATAAGATAATTAATACTGCATCTTCATATTTTTAATCTGCTGATGCCTTTCTAACATTTACCGCTTGTTAGATCTTTCACACCTTGTCCTCTCTTAAAAAAACTAAATAAATATGGACATTTATTGAAACTAAAACCACGCTCATCTATTTCACAGTTTTGTAATCTGATTGTCAATCTTGAAAGAATGACCAAAAGTTGACCATACATTCTGACATTATACAGTTTTAATTTTCGAATCAGATAGTTACTTATAGATAGTTCCTTCACTCTCTAAAAAAAATCTAATTCTGTTACTATCCGACAGGGGGAAAACATTGCGGATATCTATTTTCTCTGAATGACATCTTTTAATTATGGGCTAATCAAGATTTAAAATATTGGCTTTTTACAGGAGCAATCGACCTCTTCTGATTTTAACTGTGCAATGATGTACTTCCTGAGAGTTAATAAGGGAGGCAATTAGAATATTTGATTTTTTCTCGGGGAATGAGTCATACAAACAGAGGTAGCTATAAAAATAAGCATTAACTGTAATTTGTTGTTCAAAGATGTTTGAAAAAAAAAAACTATAATTTAAAAAAAAAAGAAGCATTTTGAGCTAATTGTATAGAAATAGTTGTTCGATAGGTGTAAAGTCATCATCTTGATTGAGGATGAGTAAGCCTGTGCATATTGAAATTATATAATGTAACCTATAATTAATATTTTAGTTTTGGGGATTAATAATAAAGGAGGTATGGATAATTTTAAGTATGGAATTTAAATAATCAATATCAACTTTTATTTTTTCAAAAATGAAGTGTTGATGTTGATGATATTTTTGATAATCTACATGTATGTTTTTGGAACGAAAGTTTTTTTTTTATATTATTATATTCATCTTGACATGTTAATTCATTAAAGTATTTATAAAATCATAATCAGTCCACAACTAACTGTTGGTTAATTGTTACATGACTTTAAGACATTTTAATTATTGAATAACCATCTAACAGCAGTATATTGTGTGTACAATATACATATATTGTTAAAATATATGTTATCCCTATACTTTTAACATATACATGTTAAAATACTTAGTATAATCGCTTTTCTTAGAGCCGTTTGGTCTATTGAAATTCCTTCTGTTGAAAAGAAAAATAATCTGATAAGAGTAAGAGAGCAAGGGATCTGAAATTATAAGGGACCTCCTGAATTCTCAAATCTCATTTTCACTCGAACCCGCCCTGACTACAAAGGAACTCACATTTAAAAGGCCATTTCCGACCCCAACTTTGTGAATATTTATGGAGGCTATGTAAACGGACACGTTCGCAATTCCCAACGATCTAGCTGATAAACTTCAATGTAGGTTTTAGCAATGGTGTTTTTAAATTTATTCGTCTTTTAAAAAATGAGTTAAATTGTTAAAATTTCATGTATTAAATGGTGATAACTCCGCATTTGGTGCTTTTATAATGTTGGCTTTTTTCGAGGTACTTCTTACAGCCTTAAAAAAATAAAAAGAACCTTGTATTTATATATTAGAAAATTACTTTGTAGTTGCACCATACTCGTGCATGAAGTTATTCAGTCTGAGATAATAATGAGCTTAAACTAATATTTTTTTGTTTCTTCATTATTCAGTTATTTCATAGTGTATTGGAAGAGAAAAAAATAATTAATAGAATTCTTCATTTATTTTCAAGGATAAGCAATGCTTAATACTATTCACTACATTAGTTTCTATATAATAGAAATAACAACTGTTATTATTTTGTGTACTGTATTTAAATGGTTTGAGCTTTATGGGTTAAATTTTCTTATTTTTATTTTTAAGTTCATTTTATGTTGTTTCATTCTATTATTTACATTTTGTAAAGTCTCACCCATTTAATACCAATATTGGTCCATGCATTCGTTAGAAATCATTTCTTCGGCAATCTGCAATAAAATAGGTATAATTAAAATTAAGGTAATGTATATAAATAATACATTCTGTTAAATATTATAGTTATAACATATTCATTTCAGGACTATTGATAATATATTATTTTAGTGTCTGAAATTAACATGAGGAGGATATGATGAAATAATTAAGATTAATACATAAAAATGTTACAAATATATAGTTTATGTTTCTCTATAATTCTCGAATAATTGGAATATAAATAAATATTAAAATTATATACACTTAGCCAATGGTTAAATTATTAAAATTTACAGGACTTCTGTATTAGTTGTGTTTCGAGTTCTGTTTCTCGTTGCTATGACAATGATTTGGTTTTTGGTGTATCTATTTTCCCCCCTTACGCTGTGTAGTTATTGCTCTCCGTTCATACGACTTCTGGCAGTCCAATAAATGCCTGACGAATTTCGACTATTGACCTAATAAAATCTTTTAATGAAGCTTCAACGTATATGAAGTTCTATAGTTTACCATATTAAATGAAATTGATTGATTGAGATTGGTTTCTTCTTTGTTCTTATGAGTCCTTGCGTTACAAAGTCGAAGCCGCCCTCGAAAAGATAGTAGTTCCTGAAATCAGCGAGTTCAAACAAATAAACTCTTCAGATATATTTATTAGCTTTGTATATCAGTTAGGTTTTATTATTGAAAAACTTCTGGGGACCATGATGTTGATTTTGTCAAATATGGTAAAGATTGCTTCAGTAATTTTCGCTGTTAGCAATTACAAACGGAAAATTGGACTTAGAAAGTATTAAAATATAAATAACAATGATGCTGTTTTAATGTTTAATTTTTTTTTATGAAAATAATCCTTCCATACTGGTGTATAGTGTTACGGTTTAATAGGATAGACTGCAGATTTTTCCAGTAACAATGTAACAAATTAATGCTTGTTACATAAACGAATTAGTAATTAAAAAACTAATAACAAACAAATTAATAAAACTGATTAATTCTTATTACTGGTTATTCTTGAATTAGGTTATTCTTTTTTATCGTCTTGTCCATAAAGGTGATTATTAGGAGTTTCTTAATAGTTCATTCAATTAAGAATTTTCCAGAAATAAAAATCATAGAAGGGTTTTTCAGAGGTTCTATTTGTTTTTTGGCTTCTCAATCCGAATTTTAGGTCTGCCATCTCGCAAGCTTCCGACTTCCCTATGAAAATAGAAAAAACTCAGCATTTTGTGACCGTGGTTCGGGTTGTATGGGTCAATATTGTATATATTGACCTATGAGAAGTCACATTTTTCCGATGCATAAAAAACAATAACGATTAACTGAAAAAAAACCCAGCATTTTGTGACTTTTTCAGTTAATCGTTTATAACTGGAACATTAAACATTTTTCGAATATATACCTTCTATAAAAAATTATAGTGGACAAAATTTTCTATAAAATTCGTATATTACATTAATGTTTGTCTAATCGAGTAAGAGAGCTCTATAAAAATAGTCAAAAGATTGAAGATTCACTAGGAGTGTTTTAACGAAAAATATTTCATTTTAATTATTTATTTTCATCTATTAAAAAACGCTCTAACTTCCTCTTCCCTGCATCTTTTGATCGGAAAAATGTGGAAAAGTATTAAATAACAGAAAGAAAACTGTAAAAAATTCTTCACCGACTATCCTCCAAAAAATTAGTCATACAAAGCAGAGAGAAAACATGCAACAGTGTAATTAAAAATTGTAAAAAATTATCATGGCAGAACTCATGGTTTCTCACATCAAATAAGTTGTCTGAAAATTCGCGACCATGATGAAACTGACCCTGTAAGCTTAGAAAAGACTGGAGTAAAACATTTCTATGCGACCTCGCCAACCATCCACTTTATCCTTTAAACCAGTCTTTCTCCATGGACTAATTTCGCATTACACTGAATTCTAGGAAAGATTCCTTACCCATTCTAGATCAGATCTGCATTGGCATGATCAAATTCCTGTTATAAAACTACAATTTTAAAGATATTGAATAAACTATTTTTCTTTTTAAAACAATTTTGATCTCTTTTCTCTCAACTTTATTCTTTTTTAACATCCGACGTTTCGACCTCTCAGGTCATTCTCAAGGATTCCTTATTCTGTCTTCATTCCTTTTTTTTTTTTTTTCCTTAAAATTCATTACTGCCGGCTAATTGCCTTTGTCCCAATAATTTCTTCTATTAAACTATTTCCTAAATTTAAAACTTTCAATAACTACTTTTATGTTCATTAATGTTCATGGGTTTGTTAATGAACATAAAAGTAGTTATTGAAAGTTTTAAATTTAGGAAATAGTTTAATAGAAGAAATTATTGGGACAAAGGCAATTAGCCGGCAGTAATGAATTTTAAGGAAAAAAAAAAAAAAAAGGAATGAAGACAGAATAAGGAATCCTTGAGAATGACCTGAGAGGTCGAAACGTCGGATGTTAAAAAAGAATAAAGTTGAGAGAAAAGAGATCAAAATTGTTTTAAAAAGAAACTAGACCACTCTCAAACAACTATATTAATAAAAAATAAATCTAAACTATTTTTATTTATTAGTTTTCCGAATGAATGGAAGGAAGCGACCAGGATTCCTATTATTATAAAAAAAATACCCCGTGAATTTTGATAGTTATAGACCAAACACCATAACTTCATCTATCTGTAAATTGATGCAAAAGCTATTTCAGAAGCATTTGATAACTAGAGAAAATTATTAACGGTATTTCTTGATATCGAAAATGCTTTTGATAGGACCTGGCTAAGACTTATAACTGACACTATGGTTAGTATCGGGATTAATGGTCACATTATCGCTTTCATAAATAATTGTGTACTTAACCGAAGCTTTGGGGTTGGAAATGACGTTCTATTGAATGAATTCGAACAGGAGAACGGAGTGCCTCAGGGTTGTGTGGTGTGATCGCGACACTTTTCTGTGTTCATTTTAGTAATATGATTGGGTTGCCAGTTAAAAACGTTCTTTACGCGGACGACCTTATTTTTTATGCATCGGAAAAAAGTGACTTCTCATAGGTCAATATATACCACTTCACATAGGTCAAACTCGCCCGAACCACGGTTACCACATGGCTCGGGACTTTCCGACTATATGAGAGACCTGCGTTAAACACATTTTAACTGACTGCTGAGTATACGATTTCCTTAGATCTCTATATTAATTACTAGCAGATCTACACTCAATCTTACAGGATAATAAGCGGACTGTTGATAAACTGTTTCAGTTTCTTAACTCATACCAAAAATTTAAACAAGATTAAACTTAACTTCATCATAGATGTTTGTGTTTATTACAATTTCAATATAATTCTGGCCAAAAATCCAGGCCCTTGCCTCCGGTCAGATTGGGGATGGCTCCACGCTCGTCAGCCATGAATGAGTGAGCTGCGCAGTTAGATAGCTCTAGTCTAACTAGGTGTGGATGGTATTATGCACATGCACAATCTACTTAGGAGACTTACTTTACTTTCTCCCAGATTATATGTTATTTCCGATTTGGTGCTTGAGGAGAGAGAGGGTGGCGCTTGTGTTTGTACTTGGCTCTGGCTGGGCTCCCTGTGCTTCTGGGTATGGCATAAAAGTCTAGGCTACCAGAAAACTATCCTTGCAAATCCGGAAATTAAGGAAATAATGACCCATAAGTGGTTCATTTCCAAGATTAATAAAAAAAAAAAGTTTTGGTATGATTTACTTTGTGTTTTTAAACTTGCTTTTTAGCTTTGATAGAATATTTTTAGCTTAAATCTAGCTCAGTTCATATTATAATATATATTTATATTAATATCTGGTAATAAATGTAAGGGTTGAAAAAATAGTTTCTGAAAATATTTATAAACAATTCAGTTGCATGAATGTTACATAACATTTTTACAAATGCACAAAAGTCCGGTTCACAAATCTCATAACAGAATACTGTTGGTTCTCTCATTTCTAATTTCGTATAATTGTTAAAATTAATTGTAATCTTAAAATTATTGACTTTAGCGTGTCGTCTTCCAAGAACCGTATTCCTAGTTCACGGTTCAGAGACTTGTTTGCTTTAACTAACAATGAATTTACCTTTCGGAATTAAATTACTACGTTAAACATCCAACCCGAGCATATAATGGGAAATGAAATAGAACTTTTCACTTAAATGGTTTTATATTAAGAAATTTAAATTATTTCTTAGTTATTATTTTCGGTAGGAGTTGAGCTATTGTAATTTGTCGGGGAGAGAGAGGTGGCAAAATCTAAAATTTCTTAATTATATTGAAACATTTTGATTTACTCAACTATATTAGGAATTATTTTCATTTTCCTCGATCTTTTGTGATTAGAACTTTTCGCTTACCAGTTGCAAAGATCGAAATTCGGACAGATATAATTTTCGATTCTATTCTATTCAGATTTTCTTTTCTATTCAAACAACATTGTATAGAAGAAATCCCAATTTCTAAACTAAAAGGGCATTCGTTTTATTATTAAATTTTATATCATACCAACATCTTTGCAGTTTTAAATAGATCCTAAAATTTCCCCGCTTTTTAAGTTTTAGAATTATTAGTAGAAATCATCACCTCCCTGACAATGACATTACTAAATGTAAATGCTGAGCCTTTGGCATTATTGGAATATTGTTATTGTTATTATTTCTATAAAATAACGTTCTTTGGACCTACGATTTCCAATATTTAACTTGAGTTTTATATATATATATATATAATTTAATTTGAGTTATTTTATATCTATATTTTATTAATGGTTGAGTCCTTCATCTCAATCATTAACAAGACATAGTTCAATGTCGATTAGTAATATATGCTGAAGAAACGATTGGAGTACTCCTAGGGGAAGGAGGCAGAACTAACTTCACCACTTAAGAACTTTTTTCACAATGCTTTCGTCCATCATAGAGAAAGTTTAAATAATCACTCTTTGTCTAATGTTACTGCGTTAGCGCTGGCTTTTATCGAAAATTTTATTATTCACAACAATTTGTATTTACTATTTGAAGATTTCCTTACTATATCTCCATCAAGTCCAAATTTCTTAGACCCCTCTTAAAATTGTCTCCCTATCACACTCAACTAAAAATTTCATAGATTTCAAATAGCCGCGACTCATACTGTCAAAATGTTCGAATTCGCTCTTCAAATTCACTGGCTGAGCAACTTGAGCAACAAATTGTTTCAGCAACTGTTTCGGCCTTTTTAACAACGTCCTTTAATATATTTTACAAAATATGAAAATGAAAAGTTCAGTTTATATTAAACAAAACTATAAAATCAAATCAATTACATAAGTCTCATAAATTACGAAAGCACAAATCAGCTCCAAAAATAAAAAATAATAAAACACGTATATATACTACTTAAAGATTGACTGTCCCCGATGTTTAATCCACGTTAAATTCGGACAATTAACCTGTCTTTTTCATACCCACAACGAGTAAATCGTCAAGTGTATCTGAAATTATGGAAATAGTGATCGATAAGTTTAACAGAAGAAAAGCCCCTGACAAGGATAGCCTACCATCGGAGCTGTTCAGTGGTGGTCGAGAACATGCGTATAAGGGCCATGCTATTAAAACCAATCAAGAAATTATGGGTAGAGGAAAGGATATCAGAAGTCTGGAACACTGGTCTAACCTATCATTTTTTATAGAAGGGCTCCAAATTTGAGTGTGGAAATTAGAGAACCATTTCTTCTAGTGGGCTATAAGATAATGACTAATATCTTGCTTAACAGGAGGGTTCAGGAGAGGAAAGAACACGTAAGAGCAGATTTTCACTCTAAACCGGATACTATATAAAAGTAAAAGGAATATTAAGGAAATTTGTCGATTTCAAAGCAGCTTATGATTATGAAGACAGAAACGACAGTCATTGGAAGGTCATTACTGAACTGAGTGTTCCCAGGGATTCGGTAAGATTGAAGCCTTTGAAGTTAGAACCAGGTCTAGGCAGGGAGATGCTGTTCAACCTCTTGCCCTCGAGTAGGTGATTAGAAGAATATTACACTAAGGTGGTGTGAATGAAAAATAAAATTGTAGCGTATGCGGACAATATTACGGTATTAGGAAGTAACCAGGAGGATTCAGAGACTCGTTAAGACTTTGATAGGAGGAACAGAGTTGAAAAAGCCTTCTTTTCTCTCACAAAAATACTGATATCCCGCTAAATCTTAAAAAATGAAGCTGAGTGTGTAAAACGCCATCGCAATGTTTTTTATTGTATTGTTATTACTCATTTATTTTTATTAGTGTAGTCCTCTGGCCTGGTATATTTACTTTTTCGTTATTTTCGAGATACCTAATGTCTGAATTTGTACGTTTTCTCAGTTCTATATTACTTATCATCCTCGCAAACAAGTAAAAGGTTTTAAATTTGTTTCTTTTTTACTTCATCGGTGATGCAATGAACTTAGTCGGTAATGAAGTAGTTAAGGCCTCGTAGAGAGAATCCACTTTGGTTTGATCGCTATCCTGGGGATTAACTATTTAAGAAGTGGTGACAATTGTTTGCACGGGGGGGGGGGAGAGAGGAAGAAGAGAGCAATCAGTAGTTAATTTGACTAATGCTGGGACGGTTGGCAGCACTGACTGCAATTAGAGGATTGCTGCCAATCCCCTCTCTCGCTCTTTTCCCCTCCTCTCTGTTTGTTGAAGAGCGCCGGATTAATCGGGCTTTTTTGTCATCTGGCTTTGTTCCCTGCTGTACGAGCTAAAACAGGAAGGGATGAAAAATGATCCCGGTTAATTCCCTCAGGAACAAACTCATCAGGGGACAAAAGGGAGAGGATTACATCTCAAGGTCTAACATTTTCGCAAATTGACACCTGGACACGGTAGTTCCAGGCTTATTTAATTGCGGTTGTCCGAGAATTCCTGGACTTGATACAGCTGTCTGCTGCTTCACCCTTTCCAAGTTTTACTAACCCCTAAGTTTATAATCCTAAAAGAATATGGTACTGGTGAACATAAATAATGATGAGAAAAAACTCTTTTGCTTGTAAACTATGGTATAATGAATTAAAAAATATTTGAACTTATATTTAAAACAATATTATTCATCATTTAAAAAATAGTTATTGTTTAAACACTCATAAAAAAGCAGTCTGAATTTACAAAACAATTATCCTTTCCTTTATGGAAGTGATAATGTTCGTTTGCGATTGAGGAAGAACAAGGAGTTAGTTCTTTGAGAAAAGGTATTTCGTAAACATTTGGTCTATAGAGTAGAGAACTTAAGAGGCTAAATAATGCGGTTCGCGGAGCATACTTATTAATAATAATATAATTGATGTAATAGCTAATGCGTTGGAGCGTCAACTTTACCTGCCTCGCGATTGTAGCGGCATTGGTTTGAATCCGTCCAAAAAGTCGAAAAAGGAATCCAAACTTGTTTGGTTTCGTAACGAAAGAATCCCTAAAATGTTAAAAAGCGCTGCATCATTTAAGGGGTAGGCCGAAACGTAATTGAGTGAGTTGGGTTAAGACAGTCGAGATTTAGGTTTTGACAGTTGTCTTTGGAAGGAGGCTTCTGTTTTGCAAAGCTTTTCATTATTAAATATTATTTGATTCGACGGTGCCAATAACCGTTTTAAAATTGGCGCCAATTTTGAAATGGTTGTTGGTATGTACCAAACTGTTAATATTTTAAAACAAAAGTTGGTCTGTCAATAACTGGTACAATTACCCAACTATATTTAATATCACATATCACAAGGATGTTATTATTAGTAAAGAGCACAATTTTGTTCCAGTGTTACTATCATATTATTAGAGTGTAAATATGACTAGAGACTATATTTTTTTATCATTATGTTGTTTTATTTATTTGTTTTTCATACAGATAGTTTGATTATGTTCATTTTGTTTATTCTTCTGTTTGTATATATTTTAAGAGTTTTTTTTTTATTCATTTATTTAATTTTGTTTTAGTATGTATGAGATCATTCATCACTATTACCTATTGCCCACAACTGTGTGGCAGATTGTAATATCTATAAAAAAAAAAAAAAATCTATCTTAAGTCCACTTGCACTCCAGACACGCTTTGAAGATTACGTTTAGCGTCTTACGCCACTGTATCTGCCCATCACAGGTCTCCTTTTCACTTTGGTACGGTACCTACTTTCTTTTCAATAGGAGGATCCTCACACATTCTAGCTACATGGTCGGCTCACCTCAATCTCAATATCAATTTTCTTCCGAAATTCTAAGTAGTACCATTCTTTGGAAGTGCAGCTATTCCTTGTTTTTTGAAGGTATATATGAGCATTGCTTTAATCAGAGATTTAGCATTCTTTATTAATAATTGTTTTTGAATGTTCAGAGACCATCTTCATTATCTACATCCTAAAAGGATTTATAATGCTTCCTAAATAACTTCTACCTAACGTTGGTTGTAGATTCACTTGTCCTCATATATTTGTATGATTTTTAGTTTTGTAGTTTTTTCTTCTTTGTAATCATATACCTTGAAGACAATCAATTCACTGTAAGTCTCATTTTTATACTTCAATACTTTTTTTAAACATTGCATTATTGTAAATTTTGGCTTAATATTTCAAAAGAACACCAAACTTTTAGATAGGCTGCTGTCTCCAACGGGGAACTGTATTGAACAAATGAAGAGGCTTAGAGTTGCCTGTCGTTAGAGAGTGACTAAGTCGCTATTATGAGCCTTTGATGACTCGAAAGCCGACTTTGTTTCCATTATCCTTTAGATGGAAATTCGGTTTCCTCTTTAGGTGACTTAACGGCTCGAGGCCATTAAGAAAATCTTTAAGGCGGTGTTAAATACTTAAGCACTTAGCCCTCTATCCTGTCCCAGAATTTCATAACTAAATACTTTTCACTAGGACGTTGAAAACGGTTTGCCTCTCATCTATCAAAGAGACACTTATCGAGTTTAATGTATACGAATTTATATAAAAGTTTGTGGCATGAGGAAATTCACTTTACTTAACCAAAACCCTGGCACTAGACCTGCCTTGAAGCATTCATTTTCTTTCATTCTTGGTAAATATAAAAAAAAATATATTAAATCAAAAATGAAATGAATTGAATATTCATTTACCTATTCATGTATTATTGTAATTGAACGTTCAGTTATGCAATTCAATACTATTAAATAAAAAACATGTACTTTTTCAGCCACAATCACTTTCTCATTCACTGCATGACCGTGAAATATATAGAATAATTCTCGTATATTTAAAGAGCCAATTTCTGTAATCAGTACTTTTACTGCAGAGACCCTGTACCGGGTCTATTTCTAAGTTATATATATAAAAAAATCATGGTTAAGTATTGCGGATCTAGTAGGACACTACCGTTTGCCCATTTATAAGTTTTATCGGTATAAAATTTACAATTAAAGCTTTAGCAATGACAAAATAAAGGGAAAATAGATAAATAATAAAGTAAAGGTTAAATATTATTGTTGCGGTCAATCAATAATGACAAATAAAAGAAAAAATATGGTGTTTTTTCAGAAACAAAATTGGTATAAAAAATATATATTTTTTATTTCATTCTATTCATTCCACTCTCTATTGTGTTATATTGAAGTAGCAATGTCACAATATTATGTAATATCCACCAGAGGAATCTACAATATTTTCTGAACATCGCAGAGTGGAGCACTGGATATCACTGGAGGCTAACGGCTCTCTTTTCACCTACTTTTCCTATCCCGCCTCCGCCAGGCCCAAAATTGTGTTTTAGGAGCATGGACGACCCTTAGTACTAGCAAAAACTGTCTAATCTTCATTACATCAATTTTTCCTGTTAGTTATGTTTTTTTTTTTTTTTTTATGTTAACTTTTAATTTATTTTCTTTTACTTCCAAGTCATTTTCTGTTGTTTTAATTATTCAAAAATATAATTTTCGTTTTGGTTAGTGAAGAAATATTTATCTATTTCTGTACTTAAATTAATTTACTTTTTGAGCTATCTTAGCAATTACATTGAGAGCAGGGGGAATGAAGATGTATTACACCATATTGACTAATAATAGTAGAAATTAGAAAATTCAAAATTAAATTAGCTTTACTGAAAATCTTACAACTATTGACAAATTATTTTGGAGGATGACTAAAATGTTGCTGAATTTTAAAGACTTTAACTACCCACTTCTTGCCGAATCACAAACTTGGATCAGAACTGACGAAGAAAAATCGCAAATATTCGGACAATACCTTTCTATAACCTTTATTCCACATCCCTATATCCTTAACCCAATTCACCTTGTATGTATTGTAGCAGAACTAAATATTCCACCCCAAATGACCCTTCCATCAAAAGCATTTCACCCATCAGAAATATCCAGTATCTTTCAGAGATTACCTAACCGCAAAGATCCTGGATACGACCTAAAACATCTCACATCCTAAAACATCTCACATCCTAAAACATTTTCTTCGAAAAGCCATCCTATTCATCACCTACATATATAACGCCGTTCTCCGTTCAATATATTTCCCTGACCCATGGAAGTTATCTATAGTCTAAATGATACCCAAACCCCAAAAGCCACCCGAATACGCATCCTCCTACCGTTCTATTTCTCTATTACCTTTCATGGGATAAATCCTCTAAAAACTCATTTTGAAACGCCTTTACCCCTTCCTTGATTCCAATCATATAATCCCAGATCACCAGTTTAGATTTTGAACATCTCACTCCTCTATCTAGCAATGTCATCGTGTGTTGGACATTGTCTCTTCTTATTGTCTCTTCCCTCAGTCCGCTGGTGTTTACAGCTGACATCTCAACCAATCCTAATACTATCCTCACCATTTATGCTGATGATACATGTGTGCTTACAGTAAATAATACCCCTTTGATAGCGTAATTGGAGGATCAAAACAAATCCCATTAACCCTTCGTTGTAAACTTACTGACTGCCCTACAGTATCCTTTAATAATGTTCCTCTTACCCCTGTAGAACAGATCCGCTACCTTCACTACATCTGGAAACAGCTAACCCCCAAACAGACTGAAAGAAAGTAAACTGCACGTCGGTTTCGACTATTACAGCACTTGCTAGACAAACGGTTCCACAAAATCCCACGAAGATCTTCGTATATATTTTGTGACACTCAAAATTATATGATTCTTGGGAAATTGTATGTTCAGCACTATGTAAAAACCGTATGATTTCACCATTGAATGAGGTCAAATACTCTTTTTAAGAGTGTATAGGCTCAAGAAGCATATATGAAACCATTGTTTTTCCCTCGCAGGGATTTCCTGTTTAATAAAAATAACAAATACATTCTACCGCTGTCACCTATGTCATAATTTAATATTTTTGAAAAATATATAAAACTTCAAGTTGTTCACCTGATGCCATTTTCGGATAGCCTTTTCGCCTTTATAGATAGATATTGACATTATTTTTATAATTATTAATGTAATAATATTTTGTTTATTATATGTTCTTTTCCTCCATTTATAGCTATCAGCTATTGTATTTTTTCATAACAGTTTTGTTTTTAATCCAAACTATGTGATATGTTTAACGTTCGCCAAAAAATTATGTTCAACAGAATAATTTTAACATAAAATCTTTTTTTTAGATCATTTTTCTCAATTTACTTTTTTTTTGTTTAATTTATCTGTTTAAAAAAGTTAATTTACTTCGACATGAAGTCTCAAAGCAGTCAATTAACACGTAGCTACTTGAACAAAATAATTAAAAAATATGTAGACAAGAGTATCAGGAAGTCCTTGAACACAGAGTTATCATATCAAGTTACCTAAAAGACAAGAACCTTTCAGCTTTGTTATCTGATCCAGCAGGACCCTCTAGAACTTTAAAAGTAATGCCTAACTTATAGACTTATCTTTTTCTTCCAACTTGGAGAAAGCTACTTCTTATCTTGAGACCTCTTTGTATAACTTCACTAACTAGCCTGCCTTCCAAGAGCTATGATCGGAATCTTGAAACTTTTGGGAGGATTCTAGCTACTTTTGATCCGGGGTACAATTCGTGAAGGAATACAACGGAAGTTATTAAGAACTATTGTGTGTTTTTTTATATTAGTTATAAATCTATAGAAAACAATCTAAAATATAACATAAAAAATTGTGAGCTATTAATGAAGAAGTATCCTATCAAACTATCAAGACGTTTTTTCATGAGTCTTGCCTTTCAAGAAGTTTCAAAGGATTTCTTCTCTCAATTCTCTTCATAATATGGCCAAACCATTGGGTTATTTTCCAACAATGTTGCTACTTCCTTAAAACGTTCCTTTAACGGTTTACTTCGATGCGTCTGTAACAGTTCTAAAAGATACTGGCCTGAAATATATCTGGATGTGGTTATCCTACTTTTATGCTTGTTTAATGGGACACAACTCTTATCCCGTACACTTGTACTGCCAGTTAGGTTGTTTTAGCTTTGCTCTAACGTGGGATATATTACTGTTTCATTTCGGGTTAGATTGATTGCTTGTAGCTCACGAACCTATTATAAACATATAATTTAATCTCTAAGTAAAAATTGTTAAAATATTTTTTGTAACTTAATTAAAGTAACAGCATGTGAATGTTACTACATCTTGTAATAAATAGCTATGAGAAAATTATAAATTGATCATTGAACTACAACTAAATTAATTATAATAATACAAAAAATGGTTCAGAATAATGAAGAAGCTGTTGCTAAAAAGTAACGCAAGATCGCAAAATGGAAATGAAGATATCATCGAGGAGACGAAGCAATTCCTTTGAGGGCATGATTTTTATGAGAAAATTTTAAAACTCTCAGTACTAACATATTACTAAGAAAACAAAAAAAATGTCATTTTTGTCAATTCTTAATACCTTCAATAATTGAAAATAAATGTAAAATTTTGAAGATGGATCTAAATGAAAAACTTATTTTTACAAAATTAATACATTTAAATGCATATAATGAACTCCAAAACATAAATACAAACACACACATGATTCTTTATTCATAGACCCAAGAAAAGATGAATGGATAATGTTCGAAATTATATCACAATATATTTAATATTGTATATATAATATAATAAAGTATAGGTAGAATAATTAATGAAATTTGACCTGTTCCGATAAAATCTATTTCTGTCCGATACTGAAGTTGGTGCAGAGAGTCCTAATGAGATTTCCAACTCTGTGATGACACTTCTGCATTTTATCCAATCGTGTATTTGTGTATGTTTCAAGCATTGCATTAGGAAATAGGCCATAGAGAGCTATTTTTTTTTTGTTTAAAAACTAAAACGGATTTCCTTGTTCTTTCAAACTGCTCAAATGACCCTTAGTTATTTTTCTATGCTATAAAGATTATAAAAAATTTTTAACAATAAAAACACCTAAATTGTTTATTATTTCATTCCTAAACGTTGGAGCTCGCACGAAACTGCTATGACAAAAATACTGGTGCGGACACGGTCCTGGATTTAATTACGAATAAAGGACTCACTGGTTCCTTCTGACCAATGATGAAAGCCGTTATATTCCGCCTGGAAATAGTACTGACTAATGAGAATGCGGATTCCAGGGGACTCCAGGACAATGGGGAATTTTAATTGCACCATTCCTTGCGGTTGTACCCGAAGAAAAGATCCTAGGCTGGTAAATATTAAATAGAACTGTGAGAGGGAATAACCAGGTTGCCCTGGGAATAAACCAGACTTATTTCCGAATTAATTATCTTGTTTTAATTAATTATTATGTATTTTTATTTATTTACGGTACAGCTGAGAATTTTTAATTAATAT